>NC_137867.1:46906368-46913030 GCF_963924005.1 Protomyctophum bolini | reverse complement strand
ACGTGCAGCAATCGAAGCATGCGTTAATAAATAATTGTGCTATTCATTTGAAGGTCCTATACTACTACTACTACGCAATAAGGCCTGTTGGAGTTGTATAACTTTGACCAAAGAGGGGGGAGTGTGTTCATTCAGAGCAAAGGAATCCTTTCTTCTGCTGAGCACACAGAGCCATCGCAACAGTCACGCAGTGTGAGGTGATGTGGGCCCTTATTTAAACAGCTGCTCTTTGCTCAGTGGAATAAACACTGCCGTTTGTAACAATTACTAGAGCGGTGCCCGTTGGGGCCTCTAAGCGGTGCCCGTTGGGGCCTCTAGAGCGGTGCCCGTTGGGGCCTCTAGAGTGGTGCCTGGCCGTTGGGGCCTCTAAGCGGTGCCCGTTGGGGCCTCTAGAGCGGTGCCCGTTGGAGCCTCTAAGCGGTGCCCGTTGGGGCCTCTAGAGCGGTGCCCGTTGGAGCCTCTTAAGCGGTGCCCGTTGGGGCCTCTAGAGCGGTGCCCGTTGGGGCCTCTAGAGCGGTGCCCGTTGGGGCCTCTAAGCGGTGCCCGTTGGGGCCTCTAGAGCGGTGCCCGTTGGGGCCTCTAAGCGGTGCCCGTTGGGGCCTCTAGAGCGGTGCCCGTTGGGGCCTCTAGAGCGGTGCCCGTTGGGGCCTCTAAGCGGTGCCCGTTGGGGCCTCTACAGCGGTGCCCGTTGGGGCCTCTAAGCGGTGCCCGTTGGGGCCTCTAAGCGGTGCCCGTTGGGGCCCCTACAGCGGTGCCCGATGGGCACGGGCCTACTTGGAACGATGCAAGTCTGCAATATGAGACTGGAACACATGCAGGTGTTGGTGGTTAGTTAATCAATGAGGCTGTAGTGGGGTTGAGATGTAATGATTAACTCTGCCTGGAGGTTCCTTATGCTGGCCACAACAACGTGACCTCATTCTGCAGACCTGCTGAGAACATATTCATTATGTCCACCTCTACAGGAATGTTATCGTGTACAGTGGTAACGTAACGATTCGGGGCTGCACGATATATGGACAAAAATAAGGTCGTATCTCGGTATTTTTTGCCAAATATTGCAATATCGATACGATATTATTATACCGTTAAAAATGGCATGTTCTATATTTTAAGTGTTGCAGCATTGAAAACTATAAACATTATTCAAAAAAGTGTGTTAGTGCGTTTGCTAACGCATGTCGGGTGGTGTAGTTTCAGACTCTATATATATATATATATATATATAGCATTCAGAGATTGTGGAATATAGTTGTCTGGCTGTACGCGAGACTGTAGTCGTAACACGATGTGTGTAACAGCACGTTATCTACAGTTGTTACTGTAATTGTTACTGCATGTATGATAACGTATACGTATCCACAGTGTAGAAACCTAATTGTTACTGTGTTATCTACAGTAAGAAACATCATGTTCAGACAGAGCCGCCGCCACCGCAGTAATAAACCAGCGGTCGTGTTGACAGAAGACACCCGGTGACAGTGCGGAGACACACACACACACACACACACACACACACACACACACACACACACACACACACACACACACACACACACACACACACACACACACAGAACAGACAGTCATCCATATATAGCTGCCTGGGACAACAGACTATTGACCCTGCCTAGATTGGATTTAGCGCCCGGGCTGCGTAGGATCCCCGGCCCTGCTCGACATGATGGATTATTGTAATGGCCACCTCACTGTCCTTTTCTGACACATTTAAATGGCAATATATTTGAGCATGACAGAAGGAGGAAATTTAACCCGTTTAGGCCTGAGGACGATTCTAGTTCTACAAATGTCGTTCTAAATCCTGATAGTTTTCTGAAAAAAAAACCCTGTGTTTCTATGTCAGTGGTTCTATGTCAGTGGTTCTCAAACTATTTCATATATAAAAAATATGAAATTGGCCGCTGACCCCCCATCTGAAAATATGTAGTTCCAGAGAAACCCATGAAGCAAAGATTTGTGTTTTAAAAGTAAACGTTCGCTTTGAAATAATATATATTCAAAGATTTGCGCCACATTATCACGATTTTTCTAAAATAGCAGAACCTATACAAGCTCATAGCGCGGCACTCGGTGCCGCGCTATGAGCTATTTTTCAGGTTTTTCAATACCTATAAAGTGTAACATAATCCTTAAAACACCAAAAGGGGTTCCCGGCCAGAATGCGTTAACATCTCAAAGCCCCCCACCCCCCCCCCATTCATATGTTTTCCACATGGCGGTGTTGCGCGCCGAAAGCTGGGTTTTTTTTTCCCGCGCGTGACACCGCCGCGCGGTGAGGCATTAATTAGGTTTGCGGCCGTATTAAAGGGCAAATGATAATATTTGAGCGGTAAATAAAAATGGGTCTCATTATACGCTGACATTATGGGGTTAGGGTTTAGGATTATGCGATAACATAACGGAGCTACTTAATTAATTAAAGCATTCTGAACTTATAGTTCAATATTAATATATATATATCGTTGCTGTCGTGGAGAAAACTCACCTAACTCCTTAATTAAATCAATGCTATTGAACACCCTTTATGTCTGTGTGTTGGGTAAAAGAATATTTAACCAATGAAAAGTAGTAAAAAAATGCCTCGGAAAAAACCTCTTAACTCCATTGGACCCTTAAACTGTCTGCTATAAAGCAGCTAACTCCACCACCTCCCCCCCTCTCTCAAACTGTCTGCTATATAAAGCAGCTAACTCCACCACCTCCCCCCTCTCTCAAACTGTCTGCTATATAAAGCAGCTAACTCCACCACCTCTCCCCCCCTCTCAAACTGTCTGCTATAAAGCAGCTAACTCCACCACCTCTCCCCCTCTCAAACTGTCTGCTATAAAGCAGCTAACTCCACCACCTCTCCCCTCTCAAACTGTCTGCTATAAAGCAGCTAACTCCACCACCTCTCCCCCTCTCAAACTGTCTGCTATAAAGCAGCTAACTCCACCACCTCTCCCCCTCTCAAACTGTCTGCTATAAAGCAGCTAACTCCACACCTCCTCCCTTCTCAAACTGTCTGCTATAAAGCAGCTAACTCCACCACCTCCTCCCCTCTCAAACTGTCTGCTATAAAGCAGCTAACTCCACCACCTCTCCCCCTCTCAAACTGTCTGCTATATAAAGCAGCTAACTCCACCACCTCTCCCCCTCTCAACTGTGCTAAAGCAGCTAACTCCACCACCTCTCCCCCTCTCAAACTGTCTGCTATAAAGCAAGCTAACTATAGATAGATAGATAGATAGATAGATAGATAGATAGATAGATAGATAGATAGATAGATAGAATACTTTATGGCAGTTTAAGAACATTTACAGAAAATTACAGCATTTAAAAAAAACGCCAAATGACTTAGACACAAAAAAAGCCTTTGCTTGTTTCCATTGTGGTCCACTTTGTAACATGAAACTATACACATACATACATACTGTACAGACAAAACAACATGGAACATATAATAAATAATCCTTATATAAGGCTGGAGCTATATACATAGGACAGCTCCACCACCTCCTTCCCCCTCTCAACTGTCTGCTATATAAAGCAGCTAACTCCACCACCTCTCCCCCTCTCAAACTGTCTGCTATATAAAGCATGTTATAATGAGCGTAAACATGACAAGCGGACCAAAGCAGGCCGGACAGGTTCATCTGTCTGGTTACAGAGAAGCGCCACACAGTCTATAGAACTCAATGTAAATGAAGTAGCTCTGAGCCAACAAGACACTATGCCTTCTCTCTATCATGAATAAATATTAGTGCTGCTTGCTCCTCCCGGCCTCGCCTTGTTGCTTTCCGTGTGTGTGTGTGTGTGTGTGTGTGTGTGTGTGTGTGTGTGTGTGTGTGTGTGTGTGTGTGTGTGTGTGTGTGTGTGTGTGTGTGTGTGTGCGTGTGCGTGTGTGTGTCAACAGATATCTTTACATCTTGATAGCTATAATACACAGATGTTGTTGTGGTGATGATGAGGAGGAGTCCAGTGTTGGAGATATAACCTGCACCTTTGACCACAGTCTAGACTCTAGAGGAAGCCTTTTTGACCAAGTCATTAAATACCAAACTCTTCTAAATAGTAAATACCACCTCAGAGCTGGGCTGTAGGTGCAGAATATTTGTTTTTTTTAATATTTGGCAGCCTATAGGGCATATATACGCACAGATTGGTTATTGTACTTGTTAAGAGGGTTCCAACAACTTTGGGATGCCCAAAAAGAGGCAAAAAAAAAGGCTGCAAAGTATTGTAATGTCTCTGCTATAATCGTCAGCCGTCACTATGGCAGAGACGCTGCTACTCATAACCATATATAGATGCTGAGTGACATGCCTGTTGTACCATGAAAACACATGATTTTTTAAGGGTAAGGGCCGATTCATACTCCTATTTACAGCTGTTTCGGCGCTGTAGTGCCGAAATGATTTCGGCTCGTCAGAGATTTTCAGTAGCACCGAAGAGCCGACTTTAGGACGGTACCCTCGCCCCCCCCCCCCCCCCCCCCCCCGAACCTCAATGACGTCACATTGTAGGCTCTACAGCGCCGAACCACTTTTATTCGGCTCTAAAATAGGAGTATGAATCGGCCCTTTCTCTACTGCAACTATACTATTTGTGCCCTTGTATGCATCACCTTTGTGTGGATGTGTGCGTGCGTGCGTGCGTGCACGCTCTGGGCTTGTAGATCAGTTGCTATATATTTCCACCGAGCGAACAACATAAACGTGGTGGGTGTTCAGGTTGTCTTCATCATGGCGACAGTCAGTGGACGATACGATACGGAGGGACCTTCCTTCCCAGTGGAGAGGTTGTCTGTCTTGTTATGAAAGACCCCCCGTTCAGATGGTAAACACAAAGTCATTAACCTCTGACCCCCGCACGCGTCCCACCACACCCAGCAGTGAGGGGACGGGGGGGACGGGGGGACGGGGCATAATGTCAGTGTTTGGAGAAGAGAGAGAGAGACTCCTGGTGGGTGCGGGGAGGTGTCAGGTGCCGAGATGGGCTCGTCAAAACGGGCTTTAAGAGCCCGGAAGCGACATTGACAGTCGTTAGCCCCGGATAAATCTCCATTCATGTTTGTAATGTCCTCCAGGAGAGACTCCGAGAGAGAGAGAGAGAGAGAGAGAGAGAGAGAGGGAGAGAGAGAGAGAGAGAGAGAGAGAGAGAGAGAGAGAGAGAGAGAGAGCGCCATCACAGCCAATACTACGTGTTTTACCACATGTGGAACCCTGGAGGGAATAACGTGACTCGGGAAATTGGGAAGAAATTAAATGGGGGACGGCGGCAGGGAGGGAATATTTGGTTACTGGGAACGACAGAGGGAACGACAGAGGGAACGACAGAGGAACGTCAGAGGGAACGACAGAGGGAACGACAGAGGGAACGTCAAAGGGAACGACAGAGGGAACGACAGAGGGAACGACAGAGGGAACGTCAAAGGGAACGACAGAGGAACGACAGAGGGAACGACAGAGGGAACGACAGAGGGAACGACAGAGGGAACGACAGAGGGAACGACAGAGGGAACGACAGAGGGAACGTCAAAGGAACGACAGAGGGAACGACAGAGGGAACGACAGAGGGAACGACAGAGGGAACGACAGAGGAACGACAGAGGGAACGACAGAGGAACGACAGAGGGAACGACAGAGGGAACGACAGAGGGAACGACAGAGGAACGACAGAGGGAACGACAGAGGGAACGACAGAGGGAACGACAGAGGAACGTCAGAGGGAACGACAGAGGGAACGACAGAGGGAACGACAGAGGAACGACAGAGGAAGACCAGAGGACGACAGAGGAACGACAGAGGGAACGACAGAGGGAACGACAGAGGGAACGACAGAGGAACGACAGAGGAACGACAGAGGGAACGACAGAGGAACGACAGAGGAACGACAGAGGGAACGACAGAGGGAACGACAGAGGGAACGACAGAGGGAACGACAGAGGGAACGACAGAGGAACGTCAGAGGGAACGTCAGAGGGAACGACAGAGGGAACGACAGAGGGAACGACAGAGGGAACGACAGAGGAACGACAGACTGCTCCACAGTGACTTCCAACGAGAAGAGATGGAAAAGAGAGGATCGCTGGGATAATATGTGGGGGGACCGGTTTAACACTTTGAAACCGTGGAAAGCACGTATGTGTCACGTTTAGGTTTTAACAACGGTGGTTCTCATAAAGTATATACAGTAGGAGATTATACAAGCAGCACGTTCACACTGTGAACTTGTATTACTGTATACATCTGCTATTTGTGGAAATAATATTGAAAATGGTTGGAAGCTAGACCAGCTGATTGGAAGGTATATTTGTAGAAATAATAATAATGATAGTAATCTTTATTTATAAAGCGCTTTTCAAAACAAGAGTTACAAAGTGCTTTCCATGGAATATAAAAAAGGCAATACATCAGTTTTAAATGTATGAAGAAAATAAAAGAAAGAGAGAGAGAGAGGGAAAGGAGAACGAGGTGACGAGCTAGCGGCGGTCAGGACAGCAGTGCAGCGTTAGCTCCATGGCGCATCACGGCGGCCACATCAGAGGAGTTGATTTGAACAACGTCTCTGGTGACAGAGCGCTGTCGCCTGGCCCGCCGCCGCGCTTTAAATAGTTTCTCTGACGACAGGGGGAGGGGTGGGGGGTGCGGGGGATAAGC
>NC_137867.1:46883868-46901368 GCF_963924005.1 Protomyctophum bolini | reverse complement strand
TACACAGTCACGCCCGCACCTTCCAGATGGGGCTCCAAAGCCGTGATTAATGCATAATGAGCAAATAATCCATGAAATTAATAACAAAACAATTCCTCAGCGACTCCTTTGAAGCGTCTTTGAATAAATACAAATTTATAATAAAATAAATAATAAAATATAAATTTATTTATTTCATGCGTTTATTTGTCATTTCTCCTTTTTCTTTTATATAACGCACTTCAGATATAAGATATGCAGTGGTTTGGTTTGGTTCCATTTGTACACTCTCAGAGTCACAGACCTGTAAGGGTCCATTTGTACACTCTCAGAGTCACAGACCTGTAAGGGTCCATTTGGTTCCATTTGTACAGTCTCAGAGTTACAGACCTGTAAGGGTCCATTTGGTTCCATTCGTACACTCTCAGACTCACAGACCTGTAAGGGTCCATTTGGTTCAATTTTGTACACTAGAGTTACAGTACAGACCTGTTGTGGTTTATTGTGGCCTGAAAATGAAACAACATATGCTTTAATGTTTTGAGTATTGATCTTTTAGGTTAGTGTAGTCCAGTTTGTCTTGTTGTATTTCTCACAGTCATACAGCTGACCTGTATATGAGCTTCACAGAATTTCTAGAAATGCCACTTTGTTCGGGACGCGATCCCCTCCTATAACCAGCTTTGAGTGCTTTGTGTAAACACAAACATCCAAGACAGAAGTGAGGACGCAAATTGTGATTGGCTGGCGTGGTTGAGAATGAGATGATGTATGATGACGTATGATGATAAGGGCACCCCTCACTTCACATGAGTGTGATTTTTTTGAGGGGTGCTATCCCCTCCTATATTCAGCTGTATATTTCCGTCTTACACAAAGTAAATACCCATTGACAATGAATGGAGAATTCCCGTCATATGTAGACTAGCAAATCTGCTATTTTTGTTTTACACAATTGACAATGATAAGAGCGGCCCTCACTCCACACGGGTGTGATTTTTCGACAAGATAAAAAGGATTGGTTATAGTTGATTGATTGTAAGGGTCCATTTGGTTCCATTGGTACACTCTCATATAGTCCTAGACCTGCACATGGGTCCATTGATCTTTGGACCCTGGCTGGTCCCCAGACCCCAGGGTTGAGCACCAGTGATCTGGAGCATGACTAAGAGATTACGTTGTGCTCTTTATTTGCCCCGAAGCGACACGCTGACCTGAATAACTGCTGCTTCATCCATATCTGGCCTCGCCCAGATACTTGTTTACTCCATTTGAAGACTTAGAGATGAAGACAACTTTTATTATCCATTAAATCTTACATAAAATGGAAACAATATGATTCTCTTGTCAGGTAGAGAGGGTATCTATATCGATTTCCTCTTGTGACCCATGATCAACATGGAAAGAATTCTGTACTGGCCTTATATGGAGCGTGTCTTGAGTTTACAGGGTTTGATGAGGTGAGATCAAACATATGAAATGTCAGAACAGGTCAGCTCCATATATGGAGATCAAAGGGTGGCAGCGGGGGCAGTGTCTTGAGTGTACAAAATGAGCGCGAGGCTCCGGTTAGCTTAGTTTTTCATGCTATACAGCGAAGGACGCGACCGAGTGACACGTGTGAACACAGCGTCAGCTATAGTAGTACTTCCGGTTCAAGAGCCGTGTCACATGTATATAGGGGTCCTTTTTGGGTCCTCTTTTGTAGTTTTTGCCTGACATGGGTAGGCTAAAAGGGCGCCTGAAGAAATGCCTGGCATTAAAATGTGAAGTACCGTTCTTTATTGCGTACACATAAATACTTTCCACCACTGCACATATTATACCACCGACAAGGTGTAGGCTGAAGGCGAGGCTTATTACTGTACTGTACTGTACTGTACTGTACTGTACTGTACTGTACTGTACTGTACTGTACTGTACTGTACTGTACTGTACTGTACTGTACCAGTAAGACGCGCAAACGCGGGAAGCGAACGCAGCTCGTACATATTTAAGTTAAGTTATTTTTAAGCCATACCCATATGAGGAGTCCCCAAAGCAGCTATACATCCAAATATGGAGTGTGTTGCATCAATCACAAACAAATCACTCAGCTCCATATATGGGCACAAAGGGGGGACACACAGACACACGCACACACACACACACACACACACACACACACACACAGACAGACAGACATGATCTGCTAGGTCTCATAGTAAGTGCTCACTGCGTTCGCAACTATACTATACTATACTATACTATACTATACTATACTTACTATTCGAATAGTTGAACTTTGCATCAAAACAGAAAAAACAACAACAAAAAGGCACTATAGCAGACTTTTTACTTGTAACAGGGGATTTCTACATGGTGGTTATGGGCCTGGCTATACTTTATACTGTGAGTAAAACCTGTGTGAGTACTAGTACTTCTTCCACCTCTGGTCCAGCCTGTGGTCAATTGTAATGTGTCTATAAAAGCCGGGTGAGCTCACAGTGTTTACAGCCAATGTGTTTAAGCCATTCTGAACGGGAACGCATTTTGGTGTTGGCATCATGTCACGCTTTAGCTATTGAAAAATAGCAGATCTACAAGCTCATAGCGTGCCACCGAGTGGCGCGCTACGAGCTTGTAGGTCTGCTATTTTTGAAAAATCGAAGAACGACTGACATCTTTTTAAATCTGATCTCAGGTCAGAATGGGTTATAATCAGACCAGTGTGTTGTCCAGTGGAAACCTCGTATGAATCTGATCTCAGGTCAGAATGGGTTAAGTGAGCCTAAAGGCGTGATTTATTAGCCAGCTCTAGTCGGACGTCAGGGTCCAGCGTGGTGGTCCAATAATACAACATGCATGGGCTTGTAGATCGGCTGTTATTAAGGATAAAATCCGGCTTTAAACCTGATCGTGGGCTATTTTATTTATATGAAAACAGAAGCTCTCTTAGAGAATTGAAATGCCTGCTTTGTCCTTTTGGAGGAGGTTATAGAACCCAATAACATGGAGAGATGTGCAAGAGTTTACTTTGATTTCAACGCCTGTTTCTTTTTTTTGGGGTTTAATTGATTTTAATTATAATCTTATTTGCTTATCTGATTACTTTATAACCATTCAGTCCATTGGTGTGGACAGTGGTGTAAAGCAACTATAAGTACAAGTTTGAGGTAGTTTTACTTTCTTCATCTACTATATAATGTCTCTGTGAGTGAGTGTGCGTGTTCGGTTGTAATGCACGTAACTCGAGAACCGTTTTCCCCACCGACTTCACATTCGACACAGGCGTTCCACACCCCCACAGGGAGTGCAGTGCCCGGCCTCGAGTCGGTCGGACCCACGGTTCTCCAGAACCACCACAAAAGGCTCTGGTCAGGCTCTGCCAGTGGGCCTATAGTAATCAGCCTATAAGTCCCCGGCCTCACCTGCATGTGCAATTTCCAGCCTCTGCCTCAGCCAATTGATTGCCATTCCACTTTTCAGTCAGTCAGTCAGTCAGTTTGCCCTATAGCTCTTCAGACACAGGCAGATACAGAGATCTCCATGTGGGACACAGACAGACAGACAGACAGACAGACAGACAGACAGACAGACAGACAGATACAGAGATCTCCATGTGGGACACAGACAGACAGACAGACAGACAGACAGACAGACAGATACAGAGATCTCCATGTGGGACACAGACAGACAGGCAGATACAGAGATCTCCATGTGGGACACAGACAGACAGATAGTTAAAACGGGTGCTATGACAAGTTGTCAACGGGTATTATTAGGTTCCCAAGTTTCATCGTTCTCAAGTAGGCCAGTGTTTTTTTTGGCGTTTTTGGCGTTTATTGATAGGGTATACAGTAACTAGACAAAGGGGGAGAGAGATGGGGAGTGACACGCGGCATGGCAAAGGCCGTCAGGCTCGGGAGTCGAACCCGCGGCACGCCGTCAGGCTGGCTTCATGGCAGCCGAGGTGCCCGGACGGTAGTTCGGAACTTAAGTTATCTACAATTTTTCAATACGTTTACTTCGACTCGACTAGACCTCAGAGGCAAATATTGTATTTTTACTCCACTACAATTATTTGAAAACGTTAGTAGTTACTATAGTTGCTTTCTATAGATTTTGATTATACAAAACATACGTACATCACCCACTTTCAGCATTATATACTTTACATTTCGGCCATTTGAAAATAGCGAAAATCTCCAATGTGTCACCATGCATTGTGAGCTTCAAAAGATTTTGGGACATTTGAAAACTTTTGAAACTGGACATTCTGCATATTGCGTATATACTTTTCAAACTTTACCAAAATTTCAAACCAAAAATGAAAGATCACTGATATAGCAACATATACATTTTTTTTTTTTTTTAGTTTTTAGTTTAGAAAACACATTTAGGTCTTAATGAGTTTATTTTATTTTTATTATTATAATTTTTTTAAATATGTCTGAAGTAGTCCCACACAACGTGTGAACTTGTAGATCGACTATTTTCAGCTATAAATGAAGCCCTATAGTATCTCCTCCTCCTGTTCTGTTTGTGGGGAGGGGGGGGGGGGGGGGGGCGGGGGGGCTTGGCAAACAGAGAGGGGTGTGGGGTGGGTGGGGGGGGGGGTGTGTGACCAGCCCTCTCTTTAACACCAAACACTGCGTCTCACTGAGACAAATTGTTACAATTGGTATTTTTCCACTTTATAGGATTACAAAGGCGTCCCAGTGGGGGGGAGGGGGGGGGGGGTGTGGGGGCGGGGGGGTTGAGGGGGGGGTGAGTGGGAGGGGGGGGGGGGGGTAGAGCAGCAGGACACAGACACGCCGTAGCGGTGTGGGACGGACTCTAATGAACAAAGAGTCTCTGGGAATTAGCTGCCAGCCACAGTCAGGGTCAGTCCCCCTCCTGTCTCTGTCCCTGTCCCCGGCCCCCCCGGCCCCCCTCCTCACGTCTAAACACAGGCCTGACATCAGGAAACTCCTCACCCTGCAGGACACACAGAGAGACAGACAGTAAACTACAGCCTATACTCACCCTGCAGGACACACAGAGAGACAGACACTATACTAACTATATTAGAGCGCCCTTTTAGAACACGAGGGCACCAGGAAATAATTACCCCCCCATCACTGTTGTTTTTGTTTTTTTTGTTTTATAGTCATAGTCTCTTGAATATAGTTTTAATTTCGTTTTAGTCACATTTTAGTCACCCGGAATGTTTTAGTGTTCTAGTTTTAGTCGACTTTAATCTACAAATATATTTTGTTTTGTTTTAGTCAAACAAAATGTATTTGGGCGGGCCTTGATGCTGTCGTTTTTTTTTCTCACTATTTTCACTTGCTGAAAATAGCCGATCTACAATCCCACAACGCACTGCGCTGTGACGCGTTGTGGGCTTGTAGATCGGCTATTTTCAGCATGCAACTATAGCCTAATTGTAAAATGACTTATACTGGATCTCTTGTCCATTCGTCCTTTCATTCCTAACATATTCCATTTGGTTTTCATCAGTGAAAATAGGTAGTCGACGAACATTTTTCGTCTTGGTTCTATAGTCGACGAAAACAACACTGTTCCCCATTCATTTTTCCCATATAGACGTTTCAAAAAGTATTTATTTAAAGCCCTTTTTAACCCATTCTGACCGGGCACCCATTTTGGTGTTGGCATCATGTTATGCTTTAGCTATTGAAAAATAGCAGATCTACAAGCTCATATCGCGCCACCGAGTGGCGCGATACGAGCTTGTAGGTCTGCTATTTTTGAAAAATTCGAAGAACGACTGACATTTTTAGAATCTGATCTCAGGTCAGAATGGGTTAATCAGACCAGTGTGTGTCCAGTGGAAACCTCGTATGAATCTGATCTCAGGTCAGAATGGGTTAAAGCCTCGGACAAAGCCAACACAGACGAGTTGACAAAACATGACAATAAACACATTAAATAATAATAATAATAAACAAAGAAGAAAACAAGTCGGAGGCCAAATACATATCATTTTTGGGATCCTTGACATGAAATATTGAGCTGATACAGAAAGCTGATACAGAAACAGGTATTTCAGAAAACTGTCAGGATTTAGAAGACTTTTTTATTTGTCTCGACGTCAGGCCTGTAACAAAGTCTTGAGTCTTGACAGAGACAAAGTGGAGGATATAAGCCTAACCAAAGCTATATCTGTGAGGTGCAATATATTGGTGACTGAATCTAATCAGATTGGACGTTTTCTGTTTCATAAATGGAGCAGTGTTGTTTTTGGCAGCACATTTTGATTTTAGTTTGAGTCATATAGTCTCTTGAATATAGTTTTCATTTAGTTTTAGTCAAAAAAAATTTACAGTTGATTTAAAATGCATTTTGTCAGGCCTTGATGCCGTCGTAATGACTTTGTCTTGTGTTTTTACACTTGCTGAAAATAGCCGATCTACAAGCATCTACAATCTTCTCTTCATGGGGTGTCCCTGGCATAGCTCTTCAAATATAGGGGTCCGCGGAACCTAAGTAATTAGTGTCAATTTGGGAGTTCCTTGACATGACAAAGTCTGGGAACCACTGCTCTACTACATGGTATAGGGTACAGGGCTACCAGAGCCATATATAGACAGAGTTACACAAACCCTGTTCAACCAACTCATGGGACAAGTCCTGGACCAGAAGTATATAGGCAGAAATGCATTGGACCCAACTTTAATCCATGCTGACCTGAGATCAGATTTATACGAGGTTTCCACTGGACACACACTGGTCTGATTAACCCATTCTGACCTGAGATCAGATTCTAAAAATGTCAGTCGTTCTTCGAGTTTTCAAAAAATAGCAGACCTACAAGCTCGTAGCGCGCCACTCGGTGGCGCGCTACGAGCTTGTAGATCTGCTATTTTTCAATAGCTAAAGCATAACATGATGCGAACACCAAAATGGTTTCCCATTCAGAATGGGTTAATGATCTTAAATCCCTTTATTTTAGATTGTTTTGTAGTAATAGTATACAACATAAACATTAAAGAGACTTTAGTTGTTTTACTGTACAATACTTTAAAACAGTTGTCGTGTTGGCACGCATGCTTAAAATAGCTCTTATATTTGCGCCTATTTCCAACTCCAGCTTGTCTCAGTTCAGTTCAGGCTGCATGTATGATCGGCACTCGACTAGCGCTGGGTTTCTGATGGCTCTGAGGGCTGTACCATCCTGAATAGACGGCGGCGCTAAGCATGCTGGGAGAGTTGCTATGGATGAGAGAAAGTTGTCGGGTCCATGTTGATAGAGTGAGGACAGCGTGCTCAACACTGAGCCTTTGTGTTCCCAGCGGCTTCACCGCCACACCATAACCCTGTGCTCCCGTGCTCCACATGCTCGCCCCGCTTGTTCAGCCATGTCACAAGTGGCTGTTAATCAGTGCTGGAACGTAAGTAGTAAGTATAGCCTCGCCGAGCCATGAGGCCCAGGAGCCTATCTCCTGTTTCTGTAGCCATGAGGCCCAAGAGCCTATCTCCTGTTTCTGTATAGCCATGAGGCCCAAGAGCCTATCTCCTGTTTCTGTATAGCCATGAGGCCCATAGGGGCAGGAGCCTATCTCCTGTTTCTGTAGCCATGAGGCCCATAGGGGACAGGAGCCTATCTCCTGTTTCTGTAGCCATGAGGCCCATAGGGGCAGGAGCCTATCTCCTGTTTCTGTAGCCATGAGGCCCATAGGGGCAGGAGCCTATCTCCTGTTTCTGTAGCCATGAGGCCCATAGGGCAGGAGCCTATCTCCTGTTTCTGTAGCCATGAGGCCCATAGGGGCAGGAGCCTATCTCCTGTTTCTGTAGCCATGTGACAGGAGCCTATCTCCTGTTTCTGTAGCCATGAGACCCATAGAGCAGGAGTCTATCTCCTCTCTGCATGATGTATATATGTACGGTGATAAGAGTGCCCCTCACTTCACACGCGTGTGATTTATTTCCCCCCTGTCTTCAGTTTTATTGTCAGCCCTGTGACAGAGGTGTGTCCGTGTGCTGCTCTTTACGGGGTTTACTTTAACAGCCTCAGCGTATCAAACGTGTTTATTTATACGGCCTCTCGCAAAGATCACACCCAATGTAATAAAAATCAAATGTGATCGATGAAGGCTCTTTGTGCATCGCTGCAGTGAAACAAACTGCAGGGTTTTAACCCATTCTGACCGGGCACCCATTTTGGTGTTAGCATCATGTCGTGCTTTAGCTATTGAAAAATAGCAGATCTACAAGCTCATAGCGCGCCACCGAGTGGCGCGCTACGAGCTTGTAGGTCTGCTATTTTAGAAAAATCGACTGAAAAAAAGCGACTGACATTTTTAGAATCTGATCTCAGGTCAGAATGGGTTAATCAGACCAGTGTGTGTCCAGTGGAAACCTCGTATGAATCTGATCTCAGGTCAGAATGGGTTAAGTTGGAAATGTAACAAAATGAGCCCCAACTAAAGTGGGACCATCCCACTGAACAAAAATTAGCTGATCTAACACATTCACAATGCGTTGCATTGTGACACTGGTATGCGGTCAGGCTTATAGGCTTGTCTCAGGGAAGAGGACGCCCCTGCCATGCAGAGTCCTCCATGGCACCGTTGGAGGTGCGACAAAGAAAGCAGGAAGACCGTCCTTCTGTATTAAATAATTGTAGATCAGCTTTTTTTTTTTTTTTTTTTTTTAATTTAGGACATTTTTGGGGGATTCATATGGTATTTATTTATGCTTTGTCTATAATAACATACTGGAGTTTTTTTTTTTTTTTTTTGTCATCTGAAATGTTTTACTTTTAGTCTATTTTTGGTCGATAAATTTAAGATTTTAGTCGACTGAATGTACAGTTGATTTAGTCAACTAATATGTATATTTTGGCAGGCCTTTATGGCATCATAATGCCTGGTTTACATAGCCGTCGTAGATATACTTTTAGAGCACAAGCAAACATAAAATGACTTGTTTATAGTTCTACTGGATCTCTTCTCCACTAGTCCCTCCCTAACACAGTTTAGTCTAGTTTAAATCTCTTGACGAAATTGTCAGTATATTTAGTCATGTTTTAGTCATGCATATAGCTTAGTTTTTGTTTCATTTAGTTTATAGTTCTCGTCAGTGAAAAAGGGTATATTCGGCGGATATTTTGCGTCATATATATACATGTTTTTACTTTTAGTCAACGAAATCAAAACTGATTTCCTGAAAAGTGCCGATCGACGTTTTTTTTTTTGGACATACGAGCTTTCCAGCCGACAGCCTTGATATACTCTTGTCTGGATATGAACCCTGTAAATGTCCATAAAGGTATGAAAAATGATCAGGGAATGGCAGCACAATAACACAGTGAACTTGAAAAGCTCTTTCTATTGATTATGGAAATGGTTTTTTTTTCTCTTTTTTTTCCCCTGGTGACCTGGGGTATTATGACTCTTAAGTATTGATTAAATACACACACAGAATACTTTGGCAGTTAAATCGGAGTTTCATTCGATTAGCTCCTCCCCCCCCTCCCCCCCCCCCCCTCCTCGCCGCTCAAAATGGACACCTTAATAGGATTTCAGTTTTTTCTTTTGTGTATAATTCGGTGTTGTCGGGCAGAAACCTTGCATGTCCAAAACAGTCACAGTGCAGAAAATGGGAAAATAATTAATTACCTATACAGTATGTTCCAATATGGACTTAATGTAGTTATTATTTAATCACACGCTCTTGTTTATAGTTTTTTTTTTATTGTTTATATATTAATAAATACCCACACACAGTGTTTCTTTATTAATAAAATACAATTTTTTCCAATATTTATGGTAATAATAATAATAATAATACATTTTATTTATAGGGCACTCAAGGTCGTGCATTTTTAAATCACACCTGTGTGAACTGAGTGGTGCAACTGCCCTCTCTCTCTCTCTCTCTCTCTCTCTCTCATTAGCAGGCAACAGTGCAACACTATCTGTCTCTCTCTGTTTCTGGCACAACAGTGCCACTTTTGCCCCTACTGGTACTAGTCTAACCGGACAACATAGTCACATGGTCACATAGTCACACATAGGTTGGGACATTGCTGTTCCTTGGAGTGATTGCACCACTCAAAAACAGAGGTCAGCCATATCACCATGGCCTGCCTAAACAGGTGGATTTTGAGGTGAGTTTGGAATATGGTGATAGTAGAGTCCATGGGGCTGTATTTTGCGTGTCTTAAGTACCAGGTCTTATTCCCTAACTTGACCTGGAGGCGTGATCAATGCTCTTTGGCCACTCACTCAGAATAGCCAAATGGCATTGATCACGCCTCCAGGTCTTTAGTTTACTCAAGTTATAGGGAATAAGACCTGGTACTTAAGACACGCAAAATACAGCCCCATGTTTCTAATATCAGGGGGGGGGAGGGGGTTCCAGAGGTGAGGGGCAGAGCGGCTGAAGGCTCCTTGACCCCATGGTGGACAGACGGACAGGGAGGACTTTCAGAGTGATGGAGGAGGCAGACCTAAGAGACCGGGTGGTATAGAGTTTATGTTAATACAATATACGGCTATCAGCTATAGTGTTGTCAATTAACTGACTATACGTGGCCGGTTAAGACTGGTTATAGGGGACTTACATGGCTGGTTAAAACTGGATATGAGGTTTGGAGACTTATTTGGACGGTTTAGAGTAGACTGATGATGTTAGGGGACTTATTTACGTGGTTTCAATGCATTGATGGCATTCGAATCGAATCCGCTCGAACTGAATATTGTATCCGATCGTCATAACTAAGCCACACAATATCCCTATAAGATGTTCACACTTTTCAGAGACCAAATCAGGAGGAAATGTATACTTTATTATCATCCTTTCTCTGTCCCAGCAGCAACACACTCTCGCGGGATCTATAGCATCAGTAACCTTTGACATTTGTGTACCATGTCGTCTCTATAGTGGATTCTTAACGGGATGGACTGTCTTCCTAAATGTTCACTCTTTGGTCTTTAGGAGGTGAGACACTTTGGATGGACTGTCTTCCTAAATGTACACTCTTTGGTCTATAGGAGGTGAGACACTTTGGATGGACTGTCTTCCTAAATGTGCACTCTTTGGTCTATAGGAGGTGAGACACTTTGGATGGACTGTCTTCCTAAATGTACACTCTTTGGTAGGAGGTGAGACACTTTGGATGGACTGTCTTCCTAAATGTGCACTCTTTGGTCTAGGAGGTGAGACACTTTGGATGGACTGTCTTCCTAAATGTGCACTCTTTGGTCTATAGGAGATGAGACACTTTGGATGGACTGTCTTCCTAAATGTGCACTCTTTGGTCTATAGGAGGTGAGACACTTTGGATGGACTGTCTTCCTAAATGTGCACTCTTTGGTCTATAGGAGGTGAGACACTTTGGATGGACTGTCTTCCTAAATGTTCACTCTTTGGTCTATAGGAGGTGAGACACTTTGGATGGACTGTCTTCCTAAATGTGCACTCTTTGGTCTAGGAGGGTTTAACACGAATTTTGACGAAGTTCAAGATTAAATGTATCCCCTGATCATCGCTCTATTAGCTCAATGGTTTACAAAATGTCGAGACCTGGGTTCAAATTTGGGGTAGAAGAGGGAAGTTCGGTGTGCAGTGCAGACCTGTTTTGATTTTCTAAATCTTTCAAAAGTGTAGTGGAAATAGTATGTATGTATCTACACACTCGCACGCATTGTGTGAGCTTGAGTATAGATCGGCATTTTATCCCCCTCTTTTGCCCAACAGGACAAAGTATATAGGCCCTATATGGCCTGCCATATAGGGCATTAATTGGTGGGCAAAGAAAAACAATTATATTATATTATAAAGTTTAAAATTTAATTGGAGTTACAGGTTTTCATGAGCGACAGCGACCATATCGTTATCGGACCGTATCATCTCTGTCGGGTGGAATATGTTACTTTTTATAGAATTAAAATTAAAAAACATCCAAGTATAGCAGCAGCTTCACGCCGGGTTTGGATCGAGCTTTCGGATCTTCTACTTTTGATGTGTGTGTGTGTGTGTGTGTGTGTGACACTATAGTATGATCAAGTGGTTCATTTTACAAATAAATATATATTATATATTATAAACTTTATTACAGGCTTGCGGCCCACAAGGAAAGACAGTATACATCACATATATACGGAATAAAATAAAATATAATACAGTACATTTACTACCCCTGCAGCCCCACAGGTTACTACTGTAACACCAGTGTCCTCTGACCGTAGTAGACGTGTACCTAAACAGAACTACGTCAGGTATTTTAAAAGTTTTAAAATATTGGAGATAAGAGGTTTCAGCATACAGCGACCACCACCACCATACCATAACACACGGCGATGTTGTCTAGCTAAAGTGAATTAACTTCCTCCACAATGTAGATGTAGACTGTGAGACTGACCCCTGTTCGGCTGCCCGGACTCACCTCTGGCTCCCCCTGATGACCCCTGACCCCCGGGGAGAGGGGGGTGTCTGGTCATGGGAGAGGAGAGGAGGGGTGGTCCGGGGGGTCAGCCAGACCCCCCCCCCCCATCCATGCACTTAACACATTCTGGGCGATAACGCCCTTTCGGTGTTTTTTAAGCATTATGTGTTATAGCTATTGGAAAATAGCAGATCTACAAGCTCGTAGCTACGAGCTTGTAGATCTGCTATCGTGAAAATGTGGCGCAAATCTTTGAATGTATATATTCTTTCACGAGCTAACGTTTTTAACTAAAATCTTTGCTTCTGGGGGTGGGAGGGGGGGGGGGGGGTCCCTGGAACTATACATATTTTGAGATGGGGGTCGAAGGCCAAATACATATATGATTCTAGGGGGTCCTTGACATGAAATAGTAGGAGAACCACTGACACATATAACATAGGGTTTTCAGAAGACATTTGTAGAATCGGTCTCGGTCTAAATGGGTTAAGGCCCCTCTCTCTCTCTCTCTCTCTCTCTCTCTCTTTGGCCCCTCTCTTCCCATTTGACACGGACACACTGCATGCAATAATTTGGCATTGAAATCGATATTCTGTTCTCTCTCAGTCAGGATTGACTCAGTATAAGTAGGCCATAAGGAGGAGGGTTTTTTTTAGGATATTAGCCGTTGGCAGGAGGATGTAATGAAGGTAGTCTGGAGTTCACGCTCTGGCCTTTTAAATGGAACACCCGGCCGGAAGAGAGAGAGAGAAGATTTGGTGCCTTTCTTTCTCTAAAGCACTCCAGACAGCTCCGTTAGCATTAGTGTCATATCATTATAACCCCTGCGTGCAACTCCTCCGAAACTTGTATATTATAAAATTATTGAGCTTTTAATTTAACCACTTATCCTTTATTATAGGCTATTCAAAAAGTAGCACATTAAACTAAACGAGGTGAATCACTGGTTTCTTTCAAAACCGTGGCCTTAATCCATTCTGGGCGTGAACCCCTTTTGGTGTTTAAGCATTATGTTATACTTTACTTTACTTGACTTTAGCTGTTAAATAATAAGCAGATCTACAAGCTCATAGCGTGGCACCGAGTGCCGCGCTACGAGCTTGTAGGTCTGCTATTTTTGAAATATTGTGAAATTTGGTGCAAATCTTTTAATATATATTCTTTCAGAGCGAATGTTTTTAACTGATATCTTTACGTCTGGGGGGGTCCCTGGAACAACATATTTTCAGATGGGGGTTGGCGGCCAATTACATATAATTCTGGGGTTCCTTGACATGAAAACATACATAGGGTTTTTTCAGAAAACTGTCATGATTTAGAAGACATTTTGCAGAATGCAGGGTCTCGGTCTAAATGGGTTAAAAGACATCTGTCAGGAGAACGAGGAGACTAAATGAGGAGACTATCGTCTGGCGTGCGGCCAGACTGATATCACTATTAGTCTGGAACTTTATGGCTGTGGACGTATTTCCAAGGGGGCGGGGTTACAAACAAATTATTTCTTTTAAATTATTATCCCACGATTTTGTAACTCATTTTTCACCCCTGTGTCAATTATCTAATGTGATCCTGGGCTCTACACACCCTCCACCAACCTAGTCCCCATATATGGGGGACAAGGGGAGACCAACCTAGTCCCCATATATGGGGGACAAGGGGAGACCAACCTAGTCCCCATATATGGGGGACAAGGGGAGACCAACCTAGTCCCCATATATGGGGGACAAGGGGAGACCAACCTAGTCCCCATATATGGGGGACAAGGGGAGAGCAACGGACTTGAACTCATGCTTCCTTCATGCCTGAGTGTCCAAGTTGCTCCTTTACAACCTGACAGGGGGGAGTTTCCCTGGTTGGACGTCGTAGCGCGTGGAAGGAACACGTTATTCCAACCAGTTCCTTTCCCCTCCATCAGGCGCCCCGGCTGGCCAGGGGGAGGCAGTTTAGTGACAAACAAATTCTAACGTTATACAGCAAAAAAGAAAGTCTCACCTATATAGCTATATAAGCCCCTCCCCAAACTGATATGGTCCAATCACAGCATATAACATGGGTCAGACAAACCTCTCCACCAATAGTTGTCCTTATATATGATATAAACCATCGTTTAAAAATAGAATTGTCATGCACATATTTTCCAGTGCATTATGGCAGGCATATTAATGTTGACGGATTTGGAAGAGATTTTGAAGGTCTTGGTTCCAAAAAAATGAACCAGTATTTAATGTGTAAAATCCATGATATTTACATTGGAGTGAATGATCCCATAGCTGGAAAGTGTCCAAGTGGGAGTGTCTTAAGTGGGAGAGGGGGCGGGGCTTATAGCTAAAGCTGAATTGTGGGCGCCTCTGATAGGTTACCCACAACTCTGGGGTGAGCGAAATGTAATTCAAACTCGAGGCGTGCATGCCAGACCCAATCTCCCCAGGGATATTTGTGCGTGCGTGTGTGCTTGCGTGCGTGCGTGCTCATGTGGCCTATAATAGTCGCTTGTTTTGGGTGGGTGGGTGGGTGCACATGTGCCAGGCCCGTTGTGCGTGCGCGTGCGTGCGTAATTCATTTTTGTAAAAAAAAACAGTCACAAGCATTATGTTATACTTTAGCTATTGAAAAATACCAGATCTACAAGCTCATAGCGCGGCAAACGAGTGCCGCGCTATGAACTTGTAGGTCTGCTATTTTTAAAGAATTGTGAAAATGGGCCTCAAATCTTTGAATATATAAATATATATATAGAGAGAGAGAGTTTCAGTTTTACTAATAGTCGCTTGTTTTGGGTGGGTGGGTGCACATGTGCCAGGCCCGTTGCAGAAGGAGCACATTCTCGTGTGTGTGTGTGTGTGTGTGTGTGTGTGTGTGTGTGTGTGTGTGTGTGTGTGTGTGTGTGTGTGTGTGTGTGTGTGTGTGTGTGTGTGTGTGTGTGTGTGTGTGTGTGTGTGTGTGCGCGAGTGTGTGTGTGTGTGTGTACGTGTGTGTGTGTGTGTGTGTGTGTGTGTGTGTGTGTGTGTGTGTGAGTGTGCGTGTGCGCGTGCGTGCGACCGTGTGTAATTCATTTTTGTCAAAAAGCATGAATCCGGTGGAAGCCTAATGATCCTGGTGAAATGAATGACTCCATCAAATGGAAACATTCCCCCCCCCCCCCCCGTTCGCACGAGCGTGACCGGATCCTTTGACTTTGATCAACCATTAATCCATTTCGGGCGCGGAACCCGTTTCGGTGTCAGCATCATGTTGTGCTTTAGCTATTGAAAAATAGCAGATCTACAAGCTCATAGCGCGCCACCGAGTGGCGCGCTACGAGCTTGTAGGTCTGCTGTTTTTGAAAAATCGAAGAGCGACTGACGTATAGAAACATAGCTTTTTCAGAAAACTGTCATTTTCAAACAGACATTTTTTTGAATCCGATCTCAGGTCAGAACGGGTTAAAAGCCAAATAATAACCAGGAGGGGTTGTGGAGGGGGGGGGGGGTTGTTCTCGTCAGGCCAATCGGGGCGGCGTGACGCGTGACGCCGCCGCAGTGTCGCCGCATTTCATCATATTTCATCATATTTCATCATTTCATCGTTTCACGAATTAATGCCCTATTTCTTTTTCATACTCGTGTGACGGTGTTGTGCAAAAGGACAGCAGATTGATGAGCTACGATGCGCTGTGAGCCTTTTGATTGATTGATTGAAATATGTATTAACAGTTTGCAGAATTACAGTACATTTCAAGCACAAACTCGATATACAAAGACTGTTAACTGTGAGTGGACAGACCCAATTAAGCATTATACACTTGTTTACAACAGGGACCACATTGTTCAATTCATCAAAACATTTAGAAACGTACACAAATAGACACTTCTATATAGTTAAAGAACAGAACAGGAATTCATCATAAAGGAGGTAAAAAGGGTAAAGAAACATTATACAGTGAGGGGGAAAGGGTGCATGTCGTTTGGCTGGTTTTGCTATTTCTTCGAATTTTTGATTTTCCTAATATACACACGTTTAATGTTTATTGTTCTCTTTATTGTTATAACGGCGTTTAATGTTGGTGTCGGCAACCGTTTGTTTTCACCATCACCATTACATCACCTATAATCAACACGAGTTAGACTTTAATATATTAGCGCCCCTCAATTCACACGGGTGTGATTTTTGTCTGCCTGTGGGTTTTTATAAACTATAAAGCGTGCGTGTGTGCATGCGTGCGTGCGTGTGTTGCGTTGCGTTGCGTTGCGTTGCGTTGCGTGCGTGCGTGCATGTGTGCGTGCGTTGTGTGCATGCGTGCGTTGCGTGTGTGCGTGCGTGCGTGTGTGCGCACGTGCGTGCGTGCGTGTGTGTGCGCGTTCGTGCAGGTTTATGCAATGAGTATATCTATAATTCAGAGTACATGTATACATGAACATTTTATCAGATGTCCCATCAAACATGACTGCAAAATGAAAGTGTACCATAAAAGCGTAGGATTTGTCCTTGCATAAAGTTAAACATGACGACTGCATATCAATATCCTGGCATCACGAGCACCGGATCGGACTCACCTCCCACTGGACTGGACTCACCTTCCACCGGACTGGACTCACCTTCCACCGGACTGGACTAACCTTCCACCGGACTGGACTCACCTCCCACCGGACTGGACTCACCTTCCACCGGACTGGACTCACCTTCCACCGGACTGGACTCACCTTCCACCGGAATGGACTCACCTTCCACCGGACTGGACTCACCTTCCACCGGACTGGACTCACCGTCCACCGGACTGGACTCACCTTCCACTGGACTGGACTCACCTTCCACTGGACTGGACTCACCTTCCACCGGACTGGACTCACCTTCCACTGGACTGGACTCACCTCCCACCGGACTGGACTCACCTTCCACCGGACTGGACTCACCTTCCACCGGACTGGACTCACCTTCCACCGGAATGGACTCACCTTCCACCGGACTGGACTCACCTTCCACCGGACTGGACTCACCGTCCACCGGACTGGACTCACCTTCCACTGGACTGGACTCACCTT
The DNA here is from genome assembly GCF_963924005.1 of Protomyctophum bolini. NCBI lineage: Eukaryota > Metazoa > Chordata > Actinopteri > Myctophiformes > Myctophidae > Protomyctophum > Protomyctophum bolini. The sequence goes on along the minus strand of NC_137867.1, from coordinate 46,883,992 downwards.
CCACTGGACTGGACTCACCTTCCACCGGACTGGACTCACCTTCCACTGGACTGGACTCACCTTCCACCGGACTGGACTCACCTTCCACTGGACTGGACTCACCTTCCACCGGACTGGACTCACC
>NC_137867.1:46880520-46883668 GCF_963924005.1 Protomyctophum bolini | reverse complement strand
GAAGATTTGGTGCCTTTCTTTCTCTAAAGCACTCCAGACAGCTCCGTTAGCATTAGTGTCATATCATTATAACCCCTGCGTGCAACTCCTCCGAAACTTGTATATTATAAAATTATTGAGCTTTTAATTTAACCACTTATCCTTTATTATAGGCTATTCAAAAAGTAGCACATTAAACTAAACGAGGTGAATCACTGGTTTCTTTCAAAACCGTGGCCTTAATCCATTCTGGGCGTGAACCCCCTTTTGGTGTTTAAGCATTGTTATGCTTTTAGCTGTTGAAAAATAGCAGATCTACAAGCTCGTAGCGCGACACTGAGTGCCGCGCTACGAGCTTGTAGGTCTGCTTTTTTTGAAGAATTGTGAAAATGTGGCGCAAATCTTATGCGAATATGGCCTGGGCCGTGGCTCAGCGGTCCAGGTACCTTGGCTGGTATAATCCAGTCTGGCAGTGTGCCGCGGGTTCGACTCCCGATCCCGACAGCCTTTACTGCATGTCTTACCCCCCCATCTCTCTCCCCATTTTCTGTCAGCCTATATGGTCTGTCCCTCTAAAAAAATAAAGGGGAAAGCCACGCAAAAAGTAGTCCCTGGAACAACATATTTCGGTCGGCGGCCAAATATAATAAATATAATTCTGGGGTTCCTTGACATGAAAACGTTTGAGAACCACTGACATATAGAAACATAGGTTTTTTTTCAGAAAACTGTCATGATTTAGAAGACATTTCGGTCTAAATGGGTTAAAAGACATCTGTCAGGAGAACGAGGAGACTAAATGAGGAGACTACGGTCTGGCATGTGGCCAGACTGATATCACTATTAGTCTGGAACTTTATGGCTGTGGACGTATTTCCAAGGGGGCGGGGTTACAAACAAATTATTTCTTTTAAATTATTATCCCACGATTTTGTAACCCATTTTTCACCCCTGTGTCAATCATCTAATGTGATCCTGGGCTCTACACACCCTCCACCAACCTAGTCCCCATATATGGGGGACAAGGGGAGACCAACCTAGTCCCCATATATGGGGGACAAGGGGAGACCAACCTAGTCCCCATATATGGGGGACAAGGGGAGACCAACCTAGTCCCCATATATGGGGGACAAGGGGAGAGCAACGGACTTGAACTCATGCTTCCTTCATGCCTGAGTGTCCAAGTTGCTCCTTTACACCTGACAGGGGGGAGTTTCCCTGGTTGGACGTAGCGTGTGGAAGGAACACGTTATTCCAACCAGTTCATTTCCCCTCCATCAGGCGCCCCGGCTGGCCAGGGGGAGACAGTTTAGTGACAAACAAATTCTAACGTTATACAGCAAAAAAAAAAGTCTCACCTATAGAGCGCCGCAGTCCCCGCCCCCTTTCAGAAAAGCGAGTGGCCCAGGAAGTGAAAGCCCCATGCATTCTGCCATCGGCACTTTTAATATAATTTATTTAAAGACGGTTACGCCGCGGACAAAGCCAATTCGGATCGTGACGAATCATGACAATGAACACAATATTTTGGGACGATCAAATCATTAGAAAGAAGAAAAGAAAGTCAGGAGACAACACTATTTGTTTTATTTTTCGTCTTATAAATTATTTGATCGGCCCAAAATATTGTGTTCATTGTCATGATTCGTCACGATCCGAATTGGCTTTGTCCGCGGCGTAACCGTCTTTAAATAAATTATATTAAAAGTGCCGATGGCAGAATGCATGGGGCTTTCACTTCCTGGGCCACTCGCTTTCTGAAAGGGGGCGGGGACTGCGGCGCTCTATATAGCTATATAAGCCCCTCCCCAAACTGATATGGTCCAATCACAGCTAAGCATATAACATGGGTCAGACAAACCTCTCCACCAATAGTTGTCCTTATATGATAAAACATCGTTTAAAAAATAGAAATGTCACGCACATATTTTCCAGTGCCATATGGCAGGCATATGGTTGACGGATTTGGAAGAGATTTTTAAGGTCTCTGGTTCCAAAAAATGAACCAGTATTTAATGTGTAAAATCCATGATATTATACATTGGAGTGAATGATCCCATAGCTGGAAAGTGTCCAAGTGGGAGTGTCTTAAGTGGGAGAGGGGGCGGGGCTTATAGCTAAAGCTGAATTGTGCATGGGCTCTGATAGGTTACCCACAACTCTGGGGTAAGCGAAATGTCATTCAAACTGAGGCGTGCATGCCAGACCCATATTTGTGTGTGTGTGTGTGTGTGTGTGTGTGTGTGTGTGTGTGTGTGTGTGTGTGTGTGTGTGTGTGTGTGTGTGTGTGCGTGCGTGCGTGCGTGTGCAGTGCTCATGTGGCCTATAATAGTCGCTTGTTTTGGGTGGGTGGGTGCACATGTGCCAGGCCCGTTGTGTGTGTGTGTGTGTGTGTGTGTGTGTGTGTGTGTGTGTGTGTGTGTGTGTGTGTGTGTGTGTGTGTGTGTGTGTGTGTGTGTGTGTGTGTGTGTGTGTGTGTGTGTGTGTGTGTACATGTGTGTGTGTGTGTGTGTGTACGTGTGTGTGTGTGTGTGTGTGTGTGTGTGTGTGTGTGTGTGTGTGTGTGTGTGTGTGTGTGTGTGTGTGCGTGCGTGCGTGTGTAATTCATTTTTGTCAAAAACCATGAATCCGGTGGAAGCCTAATGATCCTGGTGAAATGAATGACTCCATCAAATGGAAACATTCCCCCCCCCCCCCCCGTTCGCACGAGCGTGACCGGATCCTCTGACTTTGATCAACCATTAATCCATTTTGGGCGCGGAACCCGTTTTGGTGTTTAACATTACGTTATGCTTTAGCTATTGAAAAATAGCAGATCTATAAGCTCATAGCGCGCCACCGAGTGGCGCGCTACGAGCTTGTAGGTCTGCTATTTTTGAAAAATCGAAGAACGACTGACACAGAAACATAGCTTTTTCAGAAAACTGTCAGGATGTAGAAGAACATTTTTTAGAATCTGATCTCAGGTCAGAACGGGTTAAAAGCCAAATAATAACCAGGAGGGGTTGTGGGGGGGGTTGTGGGGCGGGGGGGGGGGGGGTTGTTCTCGTCAGGCCAATCGGGGCGGCGTGACGCGTGACGCCGCCGCAGTGTCGCCGCATTTCATCATATTTCATCATATTTCATCATTTCATCGTTTCACGAATTAATGCCCTATTCTTTTTTTTTA
>NC_137867.1:46868020-46875520 GCF_963924005.1 Protomyctophum bolini | reverse complement strand
TAGCGCGCCACCGAGTGGCGCGCTACGAGCTTGTAGGTCTGCTATTTTTGAAAAATCTAAGAACGAACGACTGACTGTCAGGATGTAGAAGAACATTTCTTATAGAATCTGATCTCAGGTCAGATCAGAAAACTGTCAGGATGTAGAAGACATTTTTTTAGAATCTGATCTCAGGTCAGAATGGGTTAAAGCAGATTATCGGCAGAGTAAATGCTTGGATGGGACTGTCTTGCCATCAAGGCGTTTATCTGGAAAACACAGATGGGAGAGAAAAAAAGATCCTAATAACAACAACAAGCTTAACCCATTCTGACCTGAGATCAGATTCATGCGAGGTTTCCACTGGACACACACTGGTCTGATTGACCCATTCTGACCTGAGATCAGATTCTAAAAATGTCAGTCGTTCTTCGATTTTTCAAAAAATAGCAGACCTACAAGCTCGTAGCGCGCCACTCCGGTGGCGCGCTATGAGCTTGTAGATCTGCTATTTTTCAATAGCTAAAGCATAACATGATGCTATAACACCAAAATGGGTTCCCGTTCAGAATGGGTTAACACTGACTGTAGTACAGCAACACTGATCACATGCAGTACGTGTTTATTATACATGTCATACGAGGACAGCTGAGCTCTGGAGGAGAGTCGTCTGCTGTCTGCTGAAACTGTAACGTGTGAATTGAGACATCCAGAGCAGTGTTTTTACAACCCTTTTCATATATATCCCATTTTGGGCGTTATGTTATAATACTTTATAGCTATTGAAAAATAGCAGATCTATACACAAGCTCATAGCGCAGCACCGAGTGCCGCGCTACGAGCTTGTATAGGTCTGCTATTTTAGAAAAATCGTGAAAATGTGCCTCAAGGCTTTGAATATATATATATTGTTACAGAGTGGACATTTTAACTCAAATCTTTAGGTCCCCCTGGCTGGAACAACATATTTTAATATGATGGGCGCAGGCATATTATATTACATGTAATTTTTGGGGTCCTTGACATGAAATATTGAGCACCAACTGATACAGAAACATTTAAGTGTTTTTAATATTGAGCACCAACTGATACAGAAACATTTAAGTGTTTTTTCAGAAAACTGTCAGGATTTTTGAAGACATTGTTTAAATGTCGACGTCAGGCCTAAATGACTTATAATGTCATACGAGGACAGCTGAGCTCTGGAGAGGAGCCTGTCTGCTGTCTGCTGAAACTGTAACGTGTGAATTGAGACATCCAGAGCAGTGTTTTTTCAGCCCTTTTCATATCTATTTATTCTGCATTTGAGACCTGCACCGTTTGATGAGATTTAGGCCAGGGCTCCATGCATTGTCGTCACCCCTAAACCCCTTTATCCCTAAACTTCTTTGCCTTTTCTTTTTTTTCACTATTTTGCAAAACATTTTTGAATAGATAAAATGGCCAGTCTACAGTACAAGCTCACAACGTGTCAATGTATATTGGCTATAGTTAAATTGAACTATTCAAAACTGATTTTCAAATTAGTAAAAAAAAAAAAAGTAAAGACGTTTAGGGATAAGGGGTTTAAGCGGTGACGGAAATGGAGCCCATATAAGCCTCTCAGACCCAAGACTTTTTTTCAGTTGGATAAAGATTGTTGTCCACAATTCTGGTATGCGGTCAGGCTTATAGGCTTGGCTCAGGGAAGAGGACGCCCCTGCCATGCAGAGTCCTCCATGGCACCGTTATGGAGGTGCGACAAAGAAAGCAGGAAGACCGTCCTTCTGTATTAAATAATGTTTGTATATATTGTGTATAGACTTCTTGTAAATTAAGCAATGCTTGTATGTTTAACAATAATTTTACTCTTGAGAGCGTAACATGAGGTGAAAATCTAATAAGGGTCCATTTGGTTAAGTCTCCGTCATTTAGCTGCATGCAGGGACCACCTGGAACCCCCTCAAGGACCCCTGTTTGAAAACCACCGAGCTAGAGATTCAACTATATGGTTAACCCATTCTGACCTGAGATCAGATTCATACGAGGTTTCCACTGGACACACACTGGTCTGATTATAACCCATTCTGACCTGAGATCAGATTCTCAAAATGTCAGTCGTTCTTCGATTTTTCAAAAAAATAGCAGACCTACAAGCTCGTAGCGCGCCACTCGGTGGCGCGCTATGAGCTTGTAGATCTGCTATTTTTCAATAGCTAAAGCATGACATGATGCGAACACCAAAATGGGTTCCCGTTCAGAATGGGTTAAATAAAATTGAATTGAATTGAATATATACTATAGCCCCTACTAGCCCCCTCTTGTATTTCTGCAGAAAATAGCTGATCTACAAGCTCACATGTGACTCGTGTATAGGTTGGCTAAAAAGAAATAAGGTCAATCATAATTATAATGACCTGAAAAAAGATCGACTGTGGATCGAAACGCAGACGTTGTCACGTTTGTATAGGATATTTTACAGTTTTTTTATTGTGAGGGCTCTATATATATACCTCCTTTAAGTTATTGAATTCTTCTTTATTTTTATCCCAGCACCCCACAGTCAATGTGCCTAAACGTTCCCTTTGAAGTTAGAAAGAAATATGTCCAATATATACAGTATACGGGCCAACGTTACGTCGCTCAGTGCCTGTAGTGTGTGTGTGTGTGTGTGTGTGTGTGTGTGTGTGTGTGTGTGTGTGTGTGTGTGTGTGTGTGTGTGTGTGTGTGTGTGTGTGTGTGTGTGTGTGTGTGTGTGTGTGTGTGTGTGTGTGTGTGTGTGTGTGTGTGTGTGTGCAGTGCCAAAAATAGAAACGGAAATGGACTTAAAACGATTTTACAACGACGCACGTTTGCGACTTTGTGGGGTCAGACAATGTTTTCACTCGGCCATAAATATTTGGTAAAAAGAGGAGAGAGAGGAGAGGAGAGGAGAGGAGAGGAGAGGAGAGGAGAGGAGAGGAGAGGAGAGGAGAGGAGAGGAGAGGAGAGGAGAGGAGAGGAGAGGAGAGGAGAGCCGGGTTTGAAAGGCCGTGCACTATACTAGCCCATTTTGGGTGGGAACCCCTTTCGTGTTTTAAGCATTATGTCATGCTTTAAGCTGTTGAAAAACAGGGTTAGGGGGGGGGGGGGGGGGGGGGGGTCCGTGTGGCCAAATACAGATAATTCAGCAGAGGGGGTCCCCTGCATGAGAACCACTGACAGAAGAAAACTGTCAGTGGATTTACAGAAGGCATGATGTTGTTGAGTCTTTTCTCATGGGTCAAAATGAGCTATAGATAGAGGACGCGTTTGGCCTGTTAGCTTTTCATAATGGGGGCTCCCCAGGCGCTCCTTATCGGAGAGGAGGGAGAGCTCCAAGGGTACAACAGAGGCCAGATAAGACCCCCGCCACTGCCCGACACAGTGAAATGTGAGCCTTCTTCTATGCTATAGGACCCTGCATGGGCCCCAGCCCATGGGAGCCCGGGCCCCCCGCGGCACATGTCCTTGTGTGATGTGTAATCTGCTGCAGTTTACATGGTCAACTAGAGAGAGCCTGTCAATGGGGGCTCTTTATAAAGATTGGCTAATACCAACACATTAGTCACACCGCTAAACAGCCAATGATTTAGTGGTGGGGGGGAGGAGGAGGAGGGGGGGGGGGGGGGGCTTTAAGCAGATACTGCAGCCGTGAGGAGGAGAGAGGGGGAAAAAAGGCTGCAATCAGTTTGGATTCAGACTCTGCATGCATGGGACCTGCATAAGGACAAGAGACTGGAGCAGCAGGAACATTTAGAGCCTTTTATTTAGGTGCTATAAGTATATACAAACGACTAACGTTTCGACCTTGCGGTCTTCATCAGAGTCAAGCATGCAGAGTCTGCATGGGACCTATTCTATCTTGGGCCCTGCCTTATTATACCCCTTATATGGCTAAACATTGTATAAAGCATTTTTTAATTTTTACTATTTTGGAAAACATGCTGACAACATGTCAATGTATACTTAGTTTAGTTTGTAATTGCATCCTATCTATCTATCTATCTATCTATCTATCTATCTATCTATCTATCTATCTATCTATCTATCTATCTATCTATCTATCTATCTATCTATCTATCTATCTATCTATCTATCTATCTATCTATCTATCTATCCATCTATCTATCTCTGTAATACAGTATATACCGTACACATAAACTATAGCCGTTAGAACTTAAGAACCCAATTTGTATGTTGATCCAAGCCAGAGCCACAGCGTGTCATTTTTTTTCCTCCTCCTTCTGTTTAAACTGCCGAGCCCATGTGGAATACAAATGCCCTGGTTTGTTGGCAGAGTGGCACTGGGTGGGCATTGAGAGAGAGAGAGAGAGAGAGAGAGAGAGAGAGAGAGAGAGAGAGAGAGAGAGAGAGAGAGAGAGAGAGAGAGAGAGAGAGCGAGCAGGCAGACAGACTGCAGGCACAGCAGCAGCCAACAGATGCTGCACACAGTCTCTGAGGGCCATCAAACTGTGTGTTCACTGACTCCAGACCTGTGTTCACTACACCTGGAACACACCAGACCTGTGTTCACTGACTCCAGACCTGTGTTCACTACACCTGGAACACACCAGACCTGTGTTCACTGACTCCAGACCTGTGTTCACTGACACCTGGAACACACCAGACCTGTGTTCACTGACACCTGGAACACACCAGACCTGTGTTCACTGACACCTGGAACACACCAGACCTGTGTTCACTGACTCCAGACCTGTGTTCACTACACCAGCTGGAACACACCAGACCTGTGTTCACTGACTCCAGACCTGTGTTCACTACACCAGCTGGAACACACCAGACCTGTGTTCACTGACTCCAGACCTGTGTTCACTGACACCTGGAACACACCAGACCTGTGTTCACTGACTCCAGACCTGTGTTCACTGACACCTGGAACACACCAGACCTGTGTTCACTGACTCCAGACCTGTGTTCACTGACACCTGGAACACACCAGACCTGTGTTCACTGACTCCAGACCTGTGTTCACTACACCTGGAACACACCAGACCTGTGTTCACTGACTCCAGACCTGTGTTCACTACACCTGGAACACACCAGACCTGTGTTCACTGACTCCAGACCTGTGTTCACTACACCTGGAACACACCAGACCTGTGTTCACTGACTCCAGACCTGTGTTCACTGACACCTGGAACACACCAGACCTGTGTTCACTGACACCTGGAACACACCAGACCTGTGTTCACTGACACCTGGAACACACCAGACCTGTGTTCACTGACTCCAGACCTGTGTTCACTACACCAGCTGGAACACACCAGACCTGTGTTCACTGACTCCAGACCTGTGTTCACTACACCAGCTGGAACACACCAGACCTGTGTTCACTGACTCCAGACCTGTGTTCACTGACACCTGGAACACACCAGACCTGTGTTCACTGACTCCAGACCTGTGTTCATTGACTCCAGACCTGTGTTCACTGACACCTGGAACACACCAGACCTGTGTTCACTGACTCCAGACCTGTGTTCACTGACTCCAGACCTGTGTTCACTACACCTGGAACACACCAGACCTGTGTTCACTGACTCCAGACCTGTGTTCACTACACCTGGAACACACCAGACCTGTGTTCACTGACTCCAGACCTGTGTTCACTGACACCTGGAACGCACCAGACAGACACTGGAATGCCCTGCATGGGATGAGGAGAGCGTGGAAATCTGACCTCAAGAGGCAGCTGTTCATATATACTGTATACCAAAAGGGTCACAGACAAAGTCAGTGAGAGAAGGATGACAGGCTGGCAGGGCTCTGACGTCACGTCAGGCACCCGGGACTAGTAGTGGCAGGCACAGTGACACTGGATATGGGAGCCGACCCGCCGTGGAGGGCACAGCCAGGACAGGCAAGAAGGTCATAGCACTGACGAAGGTCTGAGGACCGAAACGTTTGCTTTTTAATTGCACCAGAGCACAGAGCTGCACCATGAGCACAGAGCACCATGAGCACAGCGTCATAAAATAAAGTCTCAGTCTAGAAGTTTTACTTATTTTTTCAATACGGTGCAGCGAGTCTTTTCCTGTCAAAGTTCCCCTTATGTTTCTGAGCCCGCCGCTACCGTAGTCAAGTTTAACCCATTCTGACCGGGCACCCATTTTGGTGTTGGCATCATGTTATGCTTTAGCTATTGAAAAATAGCAGATCTACAAGCTCATATCGCGCCACCGAGTGGCGCGATACGAGCTTGTAGGTCTGCTATTTTTGAAAAATTTGAAGAACGACTGACATTTTTAGAATCTGATCTCAGGTCAGAATGGGTTCATCAGACCAGTGTGTGTCCCGTGGAAACCTCGTATGAATCTGATCTCAGGTCAGAATGGGTTAAAGAGAAAAAAAGGACGAAGAAAGGCGCAACAGTTTTCTCAGTGCTTCAAGGCAAGAAGGTCACCACGTATATATATACGTAGATGCACTGTGGCGCGACACTGTAGAGATCCAGACCCTGATGCTACTCTCACATGAGGCATGTTCACCACAACCTGCATGTGGTCACATCCACAACTCCCAAGTCTTGCACATATATACGTATAGTACAGCCAGGCATAACTATATTCCACTATCTCCGAATGCTATGGTGTCTGCATATAGAACTATACAGTATACACCTCCCCAAATCCCCAAAGGAAGGAATCTGTCTTTTGTTTGCCGAATTCTATTCCCATTTTAAGCATGTTTATATATTCAGTGAAAACACACATTCCTGCTATATTGCGACCGCAGCGTCGTTTAGTATAGTGCGTGAGGGGGGGGCTGTGTTCTTTGCTCTTTTTTTCTCCTTTTTCAATTGCTTTATTTTTTGTATTTATTTTTAAATCATTTAAAAAAAAACATAAAACTAAATAGTGGAGGGTTTAAATGGGTCCTTGTGCGCTGACTGACTGCCTGCAGCCTGCCTGACCAGAATGCGTCATTTACGCACCATCGTAGGACTATCGGCTATATTCGGCTATTTATAGAGTAAAAATGCGGCTGAATGACATTGTTGTCTGTATGACATAGGGCTGTATTTTGCGTGTCTTAAGTACCAGGTCTTATTCCCTATAACTTGAGTAAACTAAAGACCTGGAGGCGTGATCAATGCTCTTTGGCCACTCAGAATAGCCAAAGAGCATTGATCACGCCTCCAGGTCTTTCGTTTACTCAAGTTAGGGAATAAGACCTGGTACTTAAAGGCGCAGTGAAATGAAAAATAAGTTTTTCACACTTTTAGATCATATCCGTGGTCATCATATGAGCATACCTAACAATGGATGCCAAAACAATGGGAAATTCTCATTTCTGTGTGTTTTTATATCAAAGGTCCATAAAAACGATTGTATTATTCATTTATTAAAACGAAAACGTGCTGCGTGATGACGTGTAGAGATACACATCGATAAAAGCCAATAAAAATGAAGCTCACATGTTTAATTCCCCATGTCTGCGCATCCATGCAACACAGCTGCTTCTGATTACAGATTTCTCCGTTTTTATTTCCATTCAAGATAA
>NC_137867.1:46620520-46863020 GCF_963924005.1 Protomyctophum bolini | reverse complement strand
TGTGTGTGTGTGTGTGTGTGTGTGTGTGTGTGTGTGTGTGTGTGTGTGTGCGCGTGTGCGCGCGTGTGCGCGCGTGTGCGTGCAGTGTCCTGGCTGTATTCAAAAAGCTTGCTCATAGTATAGCCTAATTTCGGAGGGCATATTTTCCACCCGTATTAAATGCATTTGGGCCGTATTTATTATAATGACAATTATAGAGGCTATATTTGTGGCACACTATATGAATGCATTAATGGCAGGATTAAACCAGTGGTTTTCAAATATTCAAATTAATTTGGCAGCAGAACGAATAAAAATATAAGTGTCAGGGGACTGCAGTAACCGGCCCGGAAGAGAATATTTCTGTTAAAAGAAAATATAAAAAAGATGTTTTCTATTTTCTTTCCCTGTTTTTAAACAGCCCGATCCAGAAAAAGCTCACAATTCACTGCATTGTGTTCTGAGCTTTATTATAGCCGAAAGTATAGCCATATATATATATATATATATATATATATATATATATATATATATATATATAAAATGTATAAGCTTCCATGAAGTGCAACTAATTAATTTAGCTGCATAGCACGAGGGGGACCCCCTAGGGGTCCTCGGACCCCACTTTGAGAACCACTGGGCTAAACTCACTATAGTCGGAGAAAGCAAACAAAAGTAATAATTAATAATAACAACATAAACAATGTTTGTATAATTGTGTGTCAGATATCTGATGAGTTGTTCTCATGTGCACTCACTCAAACACTATATAAATTATTCACAGAAGTATGGATATAACAACATACAACTCACGTTTTTTTTTCTCCTATATATTTACAAGTAAAGAACCATATCGTCCAGTCCTCTTGTTGAAACAAATCGCAGTCCATCATCATCATCATCATCATCTTTTCATCTCCGTCATGTTTTGGTCACAAATCTCACAATAATTCCTTTTTTCCGCCTCCTGTGAGTCTGTCTGGGTTCCATCAATCCCTCCCGTCCGTCCGTTCGTCCGTCCGTCCATCGTGCAAAAAAACCGTGTCAATTTGGGACGAAAAGAGACAAGATTGCATCCTCTTATATTCTATAAAACGTCGGCCTACACCCAACCCAACCAACCAAGTTCGGTAGTGCGGACATATAGTTTCGTATTGTTCCGTTGAGTCTCTTCTTAATATAATAATATATAGCCTATAATAATTCATCATTAGGAGCTGTCGTTTTCTGACGTGTGAATAAGCAGAGAGTTGTTGTTGATGATGTTGTTGAGGCTGTTGTTGTTGTTGTTGTTGTTTATAGGTTTGTGTTTTTTCAGCAGCTGCGTGATCTTCTCGTCGTCGGAGTTTGGGTCCAGCGGTTTGTTATATTCGTCATCGTCCTCCATCAGGTCGTTGTCGTCCGACGTGCCTTTGAGCCTCTCGGTCTCCGAGTCCTGCTTCTTCTTGGCCGAGGCCATCTCCGCCGCGTGCCGCTTCCGCCACTTGGTCCGCCGGTTCTGGAACCACACCTATAACGGGACACACATCACATTATGACGACTGTGGTGCGCTCGGCCCAACGAACGAACAAGCACATAAACAAAGTTAAAGTCCTCGGGAGCAGAAATACCTTTTGTCTTTCTCTCGTATATATGCCTATTCAGGCTATTCTATTTTAACGTATAGGCTATACTTAATCATAACACAATGTCACACAAAGTAGCATAGATATCTAGCTCAAAACGTGTCGCTTTTGCTATATAATTATATGTTTTAATTTGAATCCCGAAAAAAGTTACCGTTTTTGGACTTATCCACCAGACACCTGCAGAGACGATATGGCCTACATGTTAAAGTAATAGGCCTATTATTATTATTATTATTATTATTATTATTAATATTATTATAGCCTAAAATTAAATGTGTTTTCTTACATTAATTATGACTGCAGTGTAAAATAGACTCAATGGGTTTATATAGGCAGGCTAGGCCTATATATATACACAATGATTTTCTCGGGGCAAAAATATTCACATCATATATTCTATCTCTAGCTATGAGACTCCAAGAATAAAGGACACGTGTCCAATTTAGTGTCGGTAATATAAGGCTATAAATAATGTCAGTGCAGAGATTAATTGTAGTTTAATGACAGTATATAGGCTATTGTAGCCTATATTTCCTTTTATATTTTCAGAGTTATATATAATATAGGCGCTTTGAAATGTGGAACTGAAGTTTGAACCAAACCCAAACACCCAGACAAAAATAAGCCCGCTTGAAAATAGCCTATATACAAATGAAAAGGTAATATATTATTGAGGATTTTAGGGTTATTTATTATACCATTTCTCCCAGTAAAGTAATTTACCATGATTAATTCTCAAAATAATATAATAATACTAATATAAATGCTAGTATAGGCCTATATGTCTCTCAAGCATATAATCCGTTTAGAATGGATGTCAGTGTGTGCTGTTGCACGCCGTGGGAACGACATTAAGACACACAGGTGGATGATATAGTGATGGAGGTGGTGTTGGTGGTGGTGGGGAAGTGAAGCCCTGTTCTTGTACCTTCACTTGGCTCTCCGTCATGCCCAGGGAGTAGGCCAGGCGCGCTCTCTCCGGCCCCGCCAGATATTTAGTCTGTTCAAAAGTCTTTTCCAGAGCAAAGATCTGCTGTCCGGAGAACGTGGGCCGCGTGTGTTTCCTCTTGCCGTCTTTATCCAGTAATATTCCATTCTGATCTGCATTATGGGGTGCGGAGGGGGGGTGGGGGGGAAATAAGTGAAAATACAATTATAATAGAGAATTAAGAAGACACAAAATCGATCGGAAACCTTTTATTTCTTTGGCATATATATAGGCTAAATTAATAATAATTCCGTTTTTAGTATAGGCTTTATTTCAAATCCATTGCGACTGCTATTCGTTTTTATTTGTTACATTTTTTGTTATTTAAATATATTCCTATATATTTTGTATAGCCTATATATGTATGCCTATATAATAATATAGTTTTCAATCCAACAATATGCCTTTGTCGTTGACAACTTGCTCCGTGACAACAACAAACACTTACGGGGCGAGCAGGCGAACCTGGCGTCCCTCCAGTGCGGACTCTGCATGACGCCGGGCCAGAAGATCGGCGTCCTGCCCGGCAGGTCGGCGAGGGGCTTGGGGTAGCGGGCCACCGCCACGGCCCCGCCGGGGCTGAAGTACAGTCCGTGGTGGGGAGGCGGCGGGCTCAGGCTGCTGAAGCGGGGCAGCCCGGACAGCATCCCGGCCGCCGAAGACGAGCAGGCTGCTGCGGCCGCGGCGGCGGCAGCGGCCACGGTGCTGGCGGCGACCCCGGCCGCGGACAGTATGCAAGGCCGGCTGAGGATGTCGTTTATTCCGTGAGGGGTGGCGGCCGCGCTGCACTGCGACGGGGACCCGAGACCCGAGGACGGGGACATGTGGTGATGGTGGTGGTGGTTGTGGTTGTGGTGGTTGTGTCCTCCTCCTCCTCCTCCTCCTCCTCCCGTGGACGTCTTCATCCCCGGGGAGGAGGAGGACGCCGCGATGCCGCCCGGGTTGGGAGACGTGGCGGGGGATGACGAGGCCGGGCCGGCGGAGGAGGAGAGCGGGTAGGACGGGCCGTAGAGCTGGCTCTTCATCTCGGCCATGCTGTGCAGCGCGGCCAGCGGAGGGGTGCTGAGGAGGAAGGCGCTCTGGCGGGACCCGTCCATCTGGCCAACGGCTAACATAACCACGAACCACCGGGTGGGTCGACTCGTCCACGCGGACTGTCTGTGGAGAGAGAGCTATTTCAGGGGGAGATGTTGACTTGGTTCCTCGGGGCGCCGGTTCAGCTCGTCTCTGGGTTAAAGTTAAAAGTGGATTCAACTCGGGACAAAAACTTATTTTTTTCTTCTTCTTCAGGTGTCCGAAAATCGCCCCCAACTCTTCTGCATCTGGTATAAGGCTATTCGGTTTATAGGATATACGGGGAAAGGGGAGGAAAAAGTGCTCCGCAACAGAAAAACGATAGGCTCACACTATCAAATCAAAAGTCTATACCTCAATGTCCACTCACATTAAATGAGGTAAAACCGCCTGTAAAAAGTCCTTTAATTCAAACATATTAAATGCCGGGCTATTAAACTTGCGGATAGGATGTGCATTCATGCCGTCCCTTCTTCAAGCTCACCTTCAAAGAGCTTTGCATTAAATCGAAGGAGGATAAAAAAAAATTAAAAAAAAGATTTGTGTGTCGTTTCAAGGCAGTCTTTGAAGATAATAAAAGCCCATCTGTTTCCTCTGTCTGTTGCGTCAAAAGTCCAAACTTTGAGAGGACAGCGCGTCAGGCTGGCTGGGCAGACGTGCACGGGGCTGTGCGCGGCAAGGGGATTGGCTGAGCTCGAACAGTGACGTCGTAGTGTAGAGAGAGAGAGGCCGTGTCCAGTGCGTTTTTAGGAGCGTATCCTCATTGGCTCGCTCGCTCGCTCGCTCGCGCACGCACGCGCGCGCGCCCGACCACACACACACACACACACACACACACACACACACACGATCACATTTGTTGCATTTGCACAAGTTTCTTATAGTCTATATCGGACAGCTCTCTCTCTCTCTCTCTCTCTCTCTCTCTCTCTCTCTCTCTGTGTGTGTGTGTGTGTGTGTGTGTGTGTGTGTGTGTGTGTGTGTGTGTGTGTGTGTGTGTGTGTGTGTGTGTGTGCGCGCGCGCTCGCGCAAAGCGTTAATTGGCTGAATTATTCGTTAAGCTATATATATACTGCTACACAATATCAGTCCTTCATGGCCGCAGGTAACAACTATATAACTATTACTAAGTATAACAAGACAGTCTATATGAATGAACGAGTTAATGGATTACTATAAATCCAGCCCATGTGACATGATGTGGGTGACTAACCTGGTTGCCTTAGGCCTTATATGGCTATAGCCTGCCCCTGGTCCAGATGAAGCCTGGTATAGTCCGGCTGCCTTTTGTTTAAAGTGTCCTTATCGACGACATCATGACACCATGTGATGAGGTCAGCATATTTTGGGCACTTTTGGGCAAGTAGTGGCTTATCGCTGTTTTTAGCCCAAGGAGTGTGTATTTTGTGCAAAACTAATGATTGGAATGGATGGATTCAGAATCATGAAAACCCACTAGTTTGAATGACATGTCACAACACATGCTACTTAATTAAGCAAAAGGAAAGTTTGACATTTTGACATTTTTAAATAAACCATATATTAAAAAGATCCAAATACCGACAGCCGGTCAGCAAGTGGATTCATGAATATATGTATATAGACAATATTTTAGGCCAATAAAAAATACTATAGGCCAGGCCTACCAAATTCCCCCACACGTCCACCTCGACTGCCGGACTATATATGAAGCAAGTTGTTTGACTCATGTATAGATAAATATTGTGAAAATAGGTGTTGTGCATGAGCTTGTATAGATCGACCAATGTTTCACCAGCTTTTATAGTACAGTATATCTGGCTTTGATGCAGCAATCGTCTTTTTGTCATTTCTTTTTTTTTCTCTTTTTTTATTATTCTTTTTTTATATTCTATTGTCACTTCTCCACAGCTGAGAACCACAGACAGACAGACAGACAGAGAGACAATTAACAGGCTACATATTTCGGAATTGTCTGTATGGATAATTAGCAGCCGCAGTTATACTTTGCACAAGCATGCCCTCTAAGGACAGGATGACATCTGACATGTAGCCTGTATACGTTTTAAATTGTGATGAGGTCACAGAACGTTTTATGACTGACACAAGTTCAGGTAGGCTGGATGGATGTGGAGCAGTGGAGGGAATGACTGTTTGATTTGATCGCTCAAGTATTGTAATGAAGCGGCACCATCTTGTGGACAAGCTGTGTAACTACATGTATATATAGCTCAGTCAGTGCCGTTTTAAGTGTCAGATCAAAATGTAGGCCGGAATTAAATCAGTCCTTGTGAAGTCAACTTGGAGAAATGGAGAGCAAAGGGTTAAATCTGGACTGACAATCATTGCCACTGACACTCAGCTGATTGTCACTCACTCAGAGTCACTCCCCAATTGCCTCACTAATCAGCATCAGTGCATTCACTGTACCTGAGAGTAGGGCGTTGGCCAAACACAGGAAACACACAGACCTCCATGAGAAACAGCAGTGTGCATCCAAACAGGAGCAACACACACAAACAGCAGAGCAGAACGGTGCAGCCATATAAATGCTGGAGAGACAGCTGGTGAGAGAACTGTATATTTGTGACAGATCATGCCAGTTCATGGACACTTGTTATTGTTTGTAGTTGTTTTTTTTGTTGTTGTTGGAAGTGGAACTGTCACTGTGTCACTGTGTCACAGGTAGCCTAGAATAACTTCAAAATGTCCCTGAATAGATGGTTCATTTATGTGAGTTTTTCTGTAAAGGAATATACAATGAATTGGTAATCTCTCGTCTTTAAAACGTTTAATTATAGGCCTACAAATTTGAATCCTGAAAAGTACCAGTTTTTGGACAGTATTTGGCAGTTTTTGGACAGTATTTGACAGTTTTTGGACAGTATTTGACAGTATTTGGACAGTATTCTGTCGGGTTTCCACCCGACAGAATACTGTACTTAGTGTTGTATTGATTTATAACAAACACAAATCAGTAAAGCATGTTCTATACCAGAGCATTTTTATTCAGTATATATGCATGCATTATATTGATAAAGAATACAACATCTGATTAATAATTAGAGCCAGGAGCTGCAGTCAGTGTATGGTCAGATTATTGGTCACATGGGAACCAAAAGTACGTAATGGTAAATGCAACGTCACAATAACCATCAAAACCTAACAATGTAGTCTCCATGGTGAACAATAAACTAATATAAAACTACTAATAAAAAAAATATATATATATATATATATAAAATATCTATATGGGCTCTGAGTCTGTGTGAAAGAAAATAGGCCACATGAAAAGGTTATATGTACAGCCTATATGGACAATCAAAATCAGATGGAAATATTACATTAAATGTGGTGACTTAATTAAACTTAATGTTGATACGGCACACTGATTATCAAGAAAATGAAAACATAGCACTTCATGTCAAAAAGGTTGCCGCCCCTGGTGTAGCCTATAATAATAGCCAACTGAACGGTCATCTTAAAGGTTTATTCAGTGATTTCACTTAATTCAAATATCACTTATTTTTTTGTTTTGTTGTGATAATCCTCTCTACTATAGAGTGTGCTGACCATATAAGGAGTTCCTCCCTGTCCCCCAGTTAACCCCTGGGGGTCAAAAAACCTTAGGTTTCGTTTTTGACTCTCTATCCTGATTGGACGAAAGGCTTAGGTCCCACAGCCAAAAACGAAACCTACGGTTTTTTTTGAGTGAAATCACTGAATATACCTTTAAATGACCTCATTCCTGCTCCTCCTCCTCAGAGCCACTGAGCGCTGCCGTGTACTTGGGCCGAACCACTACCTGGTGGCCGTGCGATGTGGAGCTGCAGGGATACGCAGCCCACCGGATGTCTGGGACGACGGCCACGCCTCCGCTGTTGAAATCCTCCACGTGGAACACGTAGCGTCCCGCGCAGCTCAGCACCAGCTTGTTCTCGAAGACGACGCGCTTCGCGGCTCCCGGGGACGGCCGGTTGCAGTCGTCGTCGCTTCGCGCGAGTCTCGCCGACACGCAGAGGTCGCGGCGCGTGTTGTCTGCCAAGGTGCAGTCCTTGGTCTGGAAGGCCAGCTCCGCGGCCCAGCCCACGTCTCCGTACACGGGCGTGCTGAAGGCGCCGCCGAGCACGTCGTGGCGCGTCTGGTTCCTGAAGAAGAAGCCCCGCCTCCGGTAGTCCTGGGCCTCCTCGGAGTCGAAGGTGAAGCTCCACGGCGTGCCCGTGTAGATTCTGGGCGTCGTGCACGCTTTCCGCTCGGCGGCCACGAGCTCGCCGAGCAGCTCCCCGAAGCGCAGGGCGCCGAACTGAAACCCCAGCATCCGCCCGTACACGTAGCGAGGACTGTGGAGCCCGTACAGGTCTTCGGCGGGGATCATGGGGAAGCGGACGTGCTTCAGGAGGTCGAAGCGGTCCTGGGTGGCGCTCGGGGTGGCGGCGGGGTGGAGGCGGACCTCCTCCCAGCGGGCGGCCTCCCAGCTCTCCATGGCACGGAGGACGAAGGACTCGCTGGGCACCACCAGGTCCGAGCGGGACAGCAGCGCGTCCACGGTCGCCGGGGGAACGCCGCTCCCGACGGCGGTCCAGGCCGGGGAGAGGACGAGCGCCTCGAAGTTCCACGCCAGGTAGCGGAGGCAGGCGCGCTGCATGGCCCCGTTGGCCACGCGCACCGAGTACTCGTACAGGGAGAGCTGCGTCTGGAAGGTGGCGTCCTGAGGAAGGACCCAGGAGTAGAGCTGCCCCGTCTCCTCCTGGAGACGCTTCAGGCCCCAGTCGGACGCCATGCCGTGGATGCACTGGAGGGACGACGACGTGATGTTGATCTGCCTGGTGTACAGGTACCTGCAACGTACAGTATATACAGTCAGCTATGGTTCGTGTACAGTATATACAGTCAGCTATGGTTCGTGTACAGTACATACAGTCAGCTGTGGTTCGTGTACAGTATATACAGTCAGCTGTGGTTCGTGTACAGTATATACAGTCAGCTGTGGTTCGTGTACAGTATATACAGTCAGCTGTGGTTCGTGTACAGTATATACAGTCAGCTATGGTTCGTGTACAGTATATACAGTCAGCTGTGGTTCGTGTACAGTATATACAGTCAGCTATGGTTCGTGTACAGTATATACAGTCAGCTATGGTTCGTGTACAGTATATACAGTCAGCTATGGTTCGTGTACAGTATATACAGTCAGCTATGGTTCGTGTACAGTATATACAGTCAGCTGTGGTTCGTGTACAGCAAGCAAGGGACGACCAATAGGGAGCCAGTGATTATTGAAAGCAAAGATCTGTGAACCAATAGAATACACTGGCTGTTTTCGCCGGAAAATTCGAATCATGCGACTTTGATACCCTGAAAAGGTTAATTTCTCAATGACCCCCCCCCCCCCATGGACCAATGATTGATTAGACAGCGACCCGTGATTGAGATCAGCAGCGGCCATTATTATTATAGAAATAAAATAACGATGAATTCAGGGATTGACCCGAACGGAATCAGTCTGGCCGAGAATGGCCTTTGTGTTACCAGGGACGTGCAGCACGCATAGACATCAAAGGGGGCTTCAGCCCCTGCCCCTTTTACCCGTCTGTAAAACAACTGCCCTTTTACCCGTCTGTAAAACAACTGCCCTTTTACCCGTCTGTAAAACAACTGCCCTTTTTACCCGTCTGTAAAACAACTGCCCCTTTTACCCGTCTGTAAAACAACTGCCCCTTTTACCCGTCTGTAAAACAACTGCCCTTTTACCCGTCTGTAAAACAACTGCCCTTTTACCCGTCTGTAAAACAACTGCCCTTTTACCCGTCTGTAAAACAACTGCCCTTTTACCCGTCTGTAAAACAACTGCCCCTTTTACCCGTCTGTAAAACAACTGCCCCTTTTACCCGTCTGTAAAACAACTGCCCTTTTACCCGTCTGTAAAACAACTGCCCCTTTTACCCGTCTGTAAAACAACTGCCCTTTTACCCGTCTGTAAAACAACTGCCCTTTTACCCGTCTGTAAAACAACTGCCCTTTTACCCGTCTGTAAAACAACTGCCCTTTTTACCCGTCTGTAAAACAACTGCCCTTTTACCCGTCTGTAAAACAACTGCCCTTTTACCCTTTTTCCTGAACTTCTACAAATCTGTTTTGAAAATCCATGTCGTTACAAACTTACACCGCATCTCCACTATAGCTAAAGAGCACCGGGGTTGCGCGCAGAAAATAGCAGATCTATACAAGCTCTCAACGCAAGCTTGTAGATCTGCTATTTTTGCCATTTCTGTCCAAAAGTGCCCTCAAAACACACCCCTGCACGTTGCCTGTTTCCGTATTACCTGACGAAGCTGGCGACGTAGTGGCTGCAGTTAGACGTGACGTCGATGCGGAGGTGGGCCAGCGAGCCGTTCAGTACCGGGTCCAGGCTCAGGACCAGCTTATGGACACAGAGGCTGTTCACCTCGTCGCCGTCCACCCACACGGCGATCAGGAGGTTGCAGTCGTGGCCGCTGTCAAACAGCGCCCCCAGGAGGTGGGGCAGCGCGGTGCCGTGGTTCACCGCGTGGTGCGTGGTGGGGTTCTCCAAAGAGCTGTTGCTCCATGGATCTGGCACTAGAGAGAGAGTCACAACAATGTGAAGGCAGTGTTGTTTTTGGCAGCACATTTCTATTTTTGTTTTAGTCGTGCAGTAGTTTTAGTAACATTTTAGTCACCTGAAATGTTTTGCTGTTTCTGTCTAGTTTTAGTCGACAAAATGTCATAAGATTTTAGTCGACTAAAATGTATTTTGGTGGGCGTTGATGCCGTCATAACGACTGTTTTTACACTTTACACTGAAAATAGCAGATCACTGGTTTAGAGATATATATGTTCACACGTATCTAACCTGGACTGCAGATCACTCCAGCATCCTCTCCGTGACCACAGTTGCCGCCCCCCCAGCCGGAAGACTCGCACAGGGATAGGTCACTCTCGTCGCCACGGCATTTAACATCGTCCAACCAGATTGGACCAGTACCTTATATAGCCAGGGAGGGAACATCGTCGTCCAATGAGAGTTAATTGTTTCCATGAAAAAGAATCAACCATCCATCATTATACTGTATAGTTTGTAGTGCTTCTCAAACCTTGTCCTGTACGATGTACATGACCCCTACATTAATATGTCTATGGGGCGCCCGCTGGCCTAGTGGTCCAGGCGTGTGCCCACATACAGGCTCTGACCTGACAGCACGTTGTGTGTTCGAGTCCTGTTCATGACGACCTTTAATGTGTGTCTCTCCCCTTCTCTCTCTCTCCCTTTTTCCTGTCATTCTTCATTTGTATCTATCAATTAAGCCTAAAACAAATCTTAAAACAATAAATAATAATAATAATAATAATAATATATCAATATGTATTGCGTTTGAAGCCTGTCCTGGACGGGTTGTCCGGACATAAAAAAAAACAAATCCATATTAAAAATGTTTTGGGGAAATAGCATGAGAACTATAGAAGCTCACAACATGAGTGAGATTGTAAATCTGCTATTATCAAATGGCCAATGTAAAGAGGGTTAAAGTTGTGGGACAGATTTTGATGGTATATTTAGGCCACTGGGGGTCTCCACCAGACCACATTTTAACAAACAATGCTGCCTTCTACTGTAGTAGTACCATTAAATACTGCTGGAAAGTAACTAAAACTACTGTACTGTACTTTAAGTACAGTTTCGAGGTACTTTTTGTTCAGTACAGTATGTATGGGAGTATGAGTATGTATGTATTTCTACTTTGTGGTATTGCTATACTTTCACTTAACCGGTAGTACATTTAACACCTTTTTAATAGCTCAAAAAGAAAGACAGGAAAGGTCAAACATTGGCCTAATTGTCAAATAATATTGAAAAAAAAATTATAACTTTATAATGCTACTGCATGCCGTCTGTGCGCAAACACTCTTGAAAACAAAGTCTTGCGTTGTGGGTTTGAGCTGACAGGCACTTTTTTGATGTCAAGCAATCAAGTCACCTTAATTCAAGCCAAAAACACTTGTTATATTTAAATGATATGTATTTTTAGGGGCATGGCATGTGGTCTCCAGTATGTGGCATGATGTGCACAGCCTGCATGTGTGATCTACTGGTAGATCACGATCTACCTTTTGGGCACCCTTGCCTAGCTGCTCTCTGTCTAGCAGACACGTTGAGTGAAAGAATAGTGAATGTATAGCCAGGCCTACCTTCACCATACACCGCTTCATCAACAGCAGACACATGAAAAACACAATGGATGTGTACCGTGAGGTCCGTGACCTATTTTGCATAGACGTTCATATTTATATGTATGTCTTTAAATTAAATGTCTTGTGCATTGAAAACGGAGCACCCTGATGTAAACAATTAAGTCTTAATAAGAAGTGCCTTTTCTGGTTTTATTTTATCCTCGTAGCAGATTTTGTATTGGCCTGTACTTTCTTTGAAATGTACCCATTCTACAAACTGTTAATTAATCAATCAATCAATCAATCAACCACTTACTTTCTCAACAGCAGACACATTTAGTAAAAATAAGAATATACCTTCACCGTACTTTGCTCCTTCAAGAGCGGACGTGGCCTCCGAGAAGTTGAGATATTGACAGACGACGTGCGCGTCGTAAATGTCCCATTCGTCGTCACACACCGTCCCCCACTGGCCGTCGTGGAAGACCTCCACGCGGCCCTCGCTAGGAGACGGGCCCCCGGCCAGCCTCATGTGTCCGTCCTGGAAGCCTGGAACACAACCACCCAAACAAGCAGTGACATGGTCTCTGGACTATAGCCTGGATCCAGCCCAAAGACCCCGCCCACTCTCTGAAAGCTACAGTCTGATTGCGAACGCAGTGAGCACTTACTATGAGACCTAGCAGATCGTGTGTGTGTGTGTGTGTGTGTGTGTGTGTGTGTGTGTGTGTGTGTGTGTGTGTGTGTGTGTGTGTGTGTGTGTGTGTGTGTGTGTGTGTGTGTGTGTGTGTGTGTGTGTGTGTGTGTGTGTGTGTGTGTGTGTGTGTGTGTGTGTGTGTGTCGCATAACCATATAAGGAGTCCCCAAAGCAGCTATACGTCCAAATATGGAGTGTGTTGCATCAATCACAAACAAATCACTCAGCTCCATATATGGGCACAAAAGGGGCCAGGTCCACATAAAACTTAACAAAATCTTTAAAAAACCCAAATATGTACGAGCTGCGTTCGCTTCCCGCGTTTGCGCGTCTTACTTGTAATCAGGCTAGTGATGGACAGTATACGTGGTACCCAAGTACATTTACTTCAGTGCTGTATTATGGACTGTACTCAAGCACGCTTTGGGGGCATTTGTTTTTCTTTGCAAGTTTACGTACAGTAGGCCTACATAGAATGTACAGATACAAACTAGAATCCACGCAGGTAAACTCAAAAGAATAATACTGTCAAAATAACAATCTGTAAATCCAAACTATATATATAGGGTTACCAGGTAACTCAAGAACCTAGCATCAGTACTCTAAACGATGTACTATCAAAATAGCATTGTGTACATTGGACCTACAGGATACCGGGTAAACCATGAACCTAGCATTCTGTTTATTAACCTATTTAGACATGAGACTATTCTATAAATTAAAAGGTTTGCCCCACATTTTCCCGATTTTTCAATAGCAGATCTACAAGCTCATAGCACGGCACCGAGTGCCGCGCTATGAGCTCGTATAGTCTGCTATTTTTCAATAGCTAAAGTATAACATATAGTGCTTAAAACACCAAAATGGGTTAAATAACATCCTACCCACCATGAGTGGTGTTGAGATCTTGACCAAGAGAGATGTTGACCAAAAGAAGGACAGAGGAAATGAAGAAACACTCCCTTGACATTTTGCCGCCTCTGAGGTTACGCCTGGAAAACACGAGGGAATCAAATTACTGTAACTTTTTTATCATACTATAACTTCTGTGGTCCAACAATGTTGGAAAGTAACTATATGTACTATTTACTCAATTACTCTGCTTAAATATAGGCTTTTGTTTTGAGGCAGTTTTACTTTACTGGAGTATTTCCAAATTGCAATACTTTATTCTTCTACTCCATTACATTTTATCAGTCAAATATTTTAATGCATTATACTTATTTGAACATTTTAGTTTCTATAGTTACTTAGTTTATTTTCATTATTATTTCCAAAAATTCCAAACATACCACTTCTAACTTAATATATAGGATACTTGGGCTATTTGAGAATAGATGGTCTACAAGCTTGTAGATCACAAGCTCACACCACGTCGCGATGGGATCATGCAACGCGTTGGATATGCTACTTTCAAAAGATTAAAGTAGGCTACAGCAAGTGCATGCCGAAAGTAAATTTGAATATCGAACTTTTACTTGAAACAGACAATTTCTACGTAGTGATATTGATACTTATGATACAAATGACTTCTTACACCAGTGGTTACTAACTTAACTAGGAAGAAGTAATATACGTATTCCTCGAGACGCCTTGTGAGCTTGTAGATCGGCTATTGTTTCAAATAGCGGCTTGTATATAGCGCTAAAAGTGCACTGATTTGGAATAACGTACAAAACAGGAATATTTATACATAAAGAAAGTCTGTTTCCTGGCATACACAATGAACAATAGCGTTCCTAACATGTGAGCGACTTCACTCAACACTTTTGAGAGTATACCTTAAGTTTAGCTTAAAGACTTTGTCCCAAAGATCACTAACTTGATTAAAATGTAAAATGTTCGTTGACAATAATCACATACCTCACCTTGTGAGTCCAGTTCAGATAGAAATCCTTCTGTTCTGTGAAGGTGATGCAGCCTGCTTATAAACCACACAAATTAAAGGGATAGTTCACTGCAAAACATTATTTTACTCACCCCAATGAAGCCTTGAATTCACAGAGATTTGTTTTTGTTGTTTCATATTATCAGATTTCCTGATAATATTCCAATATTGAATTCATTGAAGTAAAGAAGGGCCCCATATATGGGACAGTACAGTACACAGATGTTTCTTTTTGTATGGTGAACTATCCCTTTAGTGTTGTTTCTGGTGCCTGAGGTACAGTAGCCTACAGTACACAGATGTTTCCTGTCCTGTGAACTTTGTCAAGTGTCCAACGTGACACTTGGGAATCAGCTTATCCTCCCACGCCTTCAACGAGTAACAACACCACCATGCTACTTTCACTGTGGACTTACTACACGGTTATTGTACTTTAAAGCAGACCTTTTCATGCCAATTATGGACCCCCAGATTGACACTAATCAGCCCCGCGGACCCCCATTTGAAGATATATGCCAGGGACCCCCCCCCCTCCATAAGAGAAGATTTTTATGTCTCTAGCAGTGATCTTTCAACCCGTTTAATTTCAAGGATCCCCAGGTTTGACATGCATTAATTAGTCTACGGACCCCCCCATTTAATAGCATTTCTATCTCTGGGACCCCCTGGAACTCCCTCAACAAGGACCCCTAGTGGTCCTTTGGGAACCACTGGGGACCCCCTGGAACTCCCTCAACAAGGACCCCTAGTGGTCCTTTGGGAACCACTGGGGACCCCCTGGAACTCCCTCAACAAGGACCCCTAGTGGTCCTTTGGGAACCACTGCTTTAGAATGTTTCATCCTTATCTTTTGACGTCATGCTTTTGATTGATTGATTGAATACTTTTTGCAAAACATTTTTTGGACAAAATACTCCTACAGATTCAGTTGAAAAGTCACACGAGTCGGTACACAGTATATCTATCTTTACAGTATTTATAGTATCTATCGGTACACAGTATATCTATCTTTACAGTATCTACAGTATTTACAGTATCTATCGGTACACAGTATCTATCTTTACAGTATCTACAGTATTTACAGTATCTATCGGTACACAGTAATCTATCTTTACAGTATCTACAGTATTTACAGTATCTATCGGTACACAGTATATCTATCTTTACAGTATCTACAGTATTTACAGTATCTATCGGTACACAGTAATCTATCTTTACAGTATCTACAGTATTTACAGTATCTATCGGTACACAGTATCTATCTTTACAGTATCTACAGTATTTACAGTATCTATCGGTACACAGTATCTATCTTTACAGTATCTACAGTATTTACAGTATCTATCGGTACACAGTATCTATCTTTACAGTATCTACAGTATCTACAGTATCTATCGGTACACAGTATCTATCTTTACAGTATCTACAGTATTTACAGTATCTATCGGTACACAGTATCTATCTTTACAGTATCTACAGTATTTACAGTATCTATCGGTACACAGTATATCTATCTTTACAGTATCTACAGTATCTACAGTATCTATCGGTACACAGTATATCTATCTTTACAGTATCTACAGTATTTACAGTATCTATCGGTACACAGTAATCTATCTTTACAGTATCTACAGTATTTACAGTATCTATCGGTACACAGTAATCTATCTTTACAGTATCTACAGTATTTACAGTATCTATCGGTACACAGTATCTATCTTTACAGTATCTACAGTATTTACAGTATCTATCGGTACACAGTAATCTATCTTTACAGTATCTACAGTATTTACAGTATCTATCGGTACACAGTAATCTATCTTTACAGTATCTACAGTATTTACAGTATCTATCGGTACACAGTATCTATCTTTACAGTATCTACAGTATTTACAGTATCTATCGGTACACAGTATCTATCTTTACAGTATCTACAGTATTTACAGTATCTATCGGTACACAGTATCTATCTTTACAGTATCTACAGTATTTACAGTATCTATCGGTACACAGTATATCTATCTTTACAGTATCTACAGTATTTACAGTATCTATCGGTACACAGTAATCTATCTTTACAGTATCTACAGTATTTACAGTATCTATCGGTACACAGTAATCTATCTTTACAGTATCTACAGTATTTACAGTATCTATCGGTACACAGTATATCTATCTTTACAGTATCTACAGTATTTACAGTATCTATCGGTACACAGTAATCTATCTTTACAGTATCTACAGTATTTACAGTATCTATCGGTACACAGTATCTATCTTTACAGTATCTACAGTATTTACAGTATCTATCGGTACACAGTATCTATCTTTACAGTATATACAGTATTTACAGTATCTATCGGTACACAGTATATCTATCTTTACAGTATCTACAGTATTTACAGTATCTATCGGTACACAGTATCTATCTTTACAGTATCTACAGTATTTACAGTATCTATCGGTACACAGTATCTATCTTTACAGTATCTACAGTATTTACAGTATCTATCGGTACACAGTATATCTATCTTTACAGTATCTACAGTATTTACAGTATCTATCGGTACACAGTATATCTCTTTACAGTATCTACAGTATTTACAGTATCTATCGGTACACAGTATATCTCTTTACAGTATCTACAGTATTTACAGTATCTATCGGTACACAGTATCTATCTTTACAGTATCTACAGTATTTACAGTATCTATCGGTACACAGTATATCTCTTTACAGTATCTACAGTATTTACAGTATCTATCGGTACACAGTAATCTATCTTTACAGTATCTACAGTATTTACAGTATCTATCGGTACACAGTATATCTATCTTTACAGTATCTACAGTATTTACAGTATCTATCGGTACACAGTATATCTCTTTACAGTATCTACAGTATTTACAGTATCTATCGGTACACAGTATCTATCTTTACAGTATCTACAGTATTTACAGTATCTATCGGTACACAGTAATCTATCTTTACAGTATCTACAGTATTTACAGTATCTATCGGTACACAGTATCTATCTTTACAGTATCTACAGTATTTACAGTATCTATCGGTACACAGTATCTATCTTTACAGTATCTACAGTATTTACAGTATCTATCGGTACACAGTATCTATCTTTACAGTATCTACAGTATTTACAGTATCTATCGGTACACAGTATATCTATCTTTACAGTATCTACAGTATTTACAGTATCTATCGGTACACAGTATCTATCTTTACAGTATCTACAGTATTTACAGTATCTATCGGTACACAGTATCTATCTTTACAGTATCTACAGTATTTACAGTATCTATCGGTACACAGTATATCTATCTTTACAGTATCTACAGTATTTACAGTATCTATCGGTACACAGTATCTATCTTTACAGTATCTACAGTATTTACAGTATCTATCGGTACACAGTATCTATCTTTACAGTATCTACAGTATTTACAGTATCTATCGGTACACAGTATATCTATCTTTACAGTATCTACAGTATTTACAGTATCTATCGGTACACAGTATCTATCTTTACAGTATCTACAGTATTTACAGTATCTATCGGTACACAGTATCTATCTTTACAGTATCTACAGTATTTACAGTATCTATCGGTACACAGTAATCTATCTTTACAGTATCTACAGTATTTACAGTATCTATCGGTACACAGTATATCTCTTTACAGTATCTACAGTATTTACAGTATCTATCGGTACACAGTATATCTATCTTTACAGTATCTACAGTATTTACAGTATCTATCGGTACACAGTAATCTATCTTTACAGTATCTACAGTATTTACAGTATCTATCGGTACACAGTATCTATCTTTACAGTATCTACAGTATTTACAGTATCTATCGGTACACAGTAATCTATCTTTACAGTATCTACAGTATTTACAGTATCTATCGGTACACAGTATCTATCTTTACAGTATCTACAGTATTTACAGTATCTATCGGTACACAGTATCTATCTTTACAGTATCTACAGTATTTACAGTATCTATCGGTACACAGTAATCTATCTTTACAGTATCTACAGTATTTACAGTATCTATCGGTACACAGTAATCTATCTTTACAGTATCTACAGTATTTACAGTATCTATCGGTACACAGTATCTATCTTTACAGTATCTACAGTATTTACAGTATCTATCGGTACACAGTATCTATCTTTACAGTATCTACAGTATTTACAGTATCTATCGGTACACAGTATCTATCTTTACAGTATCTACAGTATTTACAGTATCTATCGGTACACAGTATATCTCTTTACAGTATCTACAGTATTTACAGTATCTATCGGTACACAGTATATCTCTTTACAGTATCTACAGTATTTACAGTATCTATCGGTACACAGTATATCTCTTTACAGTATCTACAGTATTTACAGTATCTATCGGTACACAGTAATCTATCTTTACAGTATCTACAGTATTTACAGTATCTATCGGTACACAGTATCTATCTTTACAGTATCTACAGTATTTACAGTATCTATCGGTACACAGTATATCTATCTTTACAGTATCTACAGTATTTACAGTATCTATCGGTACACAGTATATCTATCTTTACAGTATCTACAGTATTTACAGTATCTATCGGTACACAGTATCTATCTTTACAGTATCTACAGTATTTACAGTATCTATCGGTACACAGTAATCTATCTTTACAGTATCTACAGTATTTACAGTATCTATCGGTACACAGTATCTATCTTTACAGTATCTACAGTATTTACAGTATCTATCGGTACACAGTATATCTATCTTTACAGTATCTACAGTATTTACAGTATCTATCGGTACACAGTATATCTATCTTTACAGTATCTACAGTATTTACAGTATCTATCGGTACACAGTATCTATCTTTACAGTATCTACAGTATTTACAGTATCTATCGGTACACAGTAATCTATCTTTACAGTATCTACAGTATTTACAGTATCTATCGGTACACAGTATCTATCTTTACAGTATCTACAGTATTTACAGTATCTATCGGTACACAGTATCTATCTTTACAGTATCTACAGTATTTACAGTATCTATCGGTACACAGTATCTATCTTTACAGTATCTACAGTATTTACAGTATCTATCGGTACACAGTATATCTATCTTTACAGTATCTACAGTATCTACAGTATCTATCGGTACACAGTATCTATCTTTACAGTATCTACAGTATTTACAGTATCTATCGGTACACAGTATATCTATCTTTACAGTATCTACAGTATTTACAGTATCTATCGGTACACAGTATCTATCTTTACAGTATCTACAGTATTTACAGTATCTATCGGTACACAGTAATCTATCTTTACAGTATCTACAGTATTTACAGTATCTATCGGTACACAGTAATCTATCTTTACAGTATCTACAGTATTTACAGTATCTATCGGTACACAGTATCTATCTTTACAGTATCTACAGTATTTACAGTATCTATCGGTACACAGTATCTATCTTTACAGTATCTACAGTATTTACAGTATCTATCGGTACACAGTAATCTATCTTTACAGTATCTACAGTATTTACAGTATCTATCGGTACACAGTAATCTATCTTTACAGTATCTACAGTATTTACAGTATCTATCGGTACACAGTATCTATCTTTACAGTATCTACAGTATTTACAGTATCTATCGGTACACAGTAATCTATCTTTACAGTATCTACAGTATTTACAGTATCTATCGGTACACAGTATCTATCTTTACAGTATCTACAGTATTTACAGTATCTATCGGTACACAGTATATCTATCTTTACAGTATCTACAGTATCTACAGTATCTATCGGTACACAGTATCTATCTTTACAGTATCTACAGTATTTACAGTATCTATCGGTACACAGTATCTATCTTTACAGTATCTACAGTATTTACAGTATCTATCGGTACACAGTATATCTCTTTACAGTATCTACAGTATTTACAGTATCTATCGGTACACAGTATCTATCTTTACAGTATCTACAGTATTTACAGTATCTATCGGTACACAGTAATCTATCTTTACAGTATCTACAGTATTTACAGTATCTATCGGTACACAGTATCTATCTTTACAGTATCTACAGTATTTACAGTATCTATCGGTACACAGTAATCTATCTTTACAGTATCTACAGTATTTACAGTATCTATCGGTACACAGTATATCTCTTTACAGTATCTACAGTATTTACAGTATCTATCGGTACACAGTATCTATCTTTACAGTATCTACAGTATTTACAGTATCTATCGGTAGGCCTACACAGTATCTATCTTTCAGATGTCTTGTATTTCATCCTGAATCCTCATTGGCTAAGATTGGCTTCCAATGTTTGCCCGTCGTTTGTCTGTGAACTATATGGGCTTTCACTTCTAGTGATTTTTTACTAGTTGACTAGTTAGTAGTTTACTAGTTGACTATAGTTGTTTAACTAGGCTTATCTATTATGTAAAAAAAAACAAAAACATAATTATATAATAATATTTGTACATTTAAAAACTGTAGTGACTAGAACTCTAATCTATCTGATCATGAGGCCTACAAAAACTGGAGAAAAATATTTATTTATTTATTTCTTATTATCAACTACAGTATAGTCAACTATAGTACCAGCAAGGTCGACTAGTGGATTTACTAGTTGGCTAGTTGAATAGTCGATTAGTTGCTTAAAGCCCTTCTGTGTGCGAACAGCTAATCCACTGTTGGCTTGCTTGCAGCGATCCTTTACATTCACTGGAACAACATATTTTCAGACGGTGGTCGGTGGCCAAATGAGTTTTTGGGGCCCTTGACATGAAACATTTTGAGAACCACTGACATAGAAACATAATATAGGTTTTTCAGAAAACTGTCAGGATTTAGTAGACGTTTTGTAGAATCAGAATAACTTGTCTATAAATGGGTTAACGTCTTTTACAGTTACAGTATACTCTCTGCCAGCGGTCCATTGTCTCATAATGGGCCTAAGGTCACACACACACACACACACACACACACACACACACACACACACACACACACACATTGTGTCCTCATCATATCAGTGTTCTCCACGGGCCTCAGTCGAAGCCACACATCCGTCAACAGACCCATTCACTTGTTGTTTATTCCTGTCTCCATGTTCTGGACTATAGAGTAGAGAGCAGGTTCTGTTCTCAACCTGTTCTGGGTCATCAGGGTCCACTTGGAAATCTGAGAACGTCAACTTTGACACGAACACGTTTATGAGAACCACTGCTATATAAGACATATATGCCTCATAAATAACAAATACATGAAAAGATACAGCAAAATATTTTTAATTAAAATAAACTATATGAAGTATGAACCGCTGACTCTTGCAATTCCCTGTGATTTGTTGAAAGTAAAGACAAGCTATTATGCCATTGCATATAGGATAGGTTATTAGAACAAATCTGTCCTGTTCTGTATGTCTACAACCTGGGTGAAGGTATGTGTAAGTGCTAGTTTGTCAACTTTTGACCTTTTGTATAACAAACTCACTGATGCACCCATTCTGTGGGTTTAGGTGTACGCAGTAGGAAGAATGTCACTGTCCACTTGGTACATTCATTTGCTTTGCTTTTATTTCAAGTAAACTGCATGGTACAAACATCTTCCATGTTTGCTGGTAAAAACCATGTATCCACAAAGTGCATGAATTCCCCACACAGGCTGTCCATAATTAACCCCTAGGCCTGGAGGCATGCCCGTCTATGCCCAACCCACTAACCCAATTAACCAAGTATCTTTAGAATATTCTTGGCTAAATAATAACAGAAATAATAATCAAAAAACACAGTGAATTGGCTTCTACAGTAGGCTATGTGTGGATAACTGTGTCCTGATATGTAGTCTCGATTATGTATTGGACAGTTTTAATGCTTCCATAAACCAGTGTGATTATACAGTATCTGAGCTACTGTTCCATATTTGCCAATAAAGTAGCTTTTCTTATTAATGAAAGAATGCACACAGTCTTCACTTACAGTACAGCCAACAATGTTTTAATGGAAATCAGGTTTTAACTTTTCTTACAAACTTATATATTGGCATATCAAACCATTTTGACGTAAAAATGATGACAACATTTAACCAGAAAGCATTATAAAAAATAAAACATAACATACAAGAGCTTGAGAGCTAACAAAGTAAAAAAGTTTAATGCACTGTAAAATCAACACCAGAGAGAAAAGAGACACATTTTATCAACACATTCATGTTGTTTCCTGAAGTTTATACAAATGTATTCATTATCATAATCAAATCTATTATTGAGAGGAAAAACAAACAACAAAACCGAATTTAAAACTCAACCGACAGGATTTTCACGTTAGCTCCAAAACACGGGAGGACAGGTTCAGAGAAAGAGTTTGAAAAAAGTTCGATGGTGCGTAAGTGTGTTGTCCCTTCATAAAAGGACAGCTTTCCTTGGTCATAATGTAGCAGAACCATGATTTTTTCGATCATAAATCCAGTCAGTTCAGCTATCACTATACAGTAATCCTTGGGATTTCTTTCACAGAATTCATTGAAAGAATTCTTGTAAATACCCCACACGTCACCGGTTGCAGTCGTCACCCCAACACCCCAGAACCCGTCCACCTCTATCTCCCAGCGGTGCGTCCCAGAGGAGATCCATTCAGATCCACGGGCGTTCCAGTAGAAATCAGTCATCATCCTCTCTGGGATGTCTGGCACCGGCTGATCTCTATCGCTCCGTTTCACACTCGTTAAATCCTCCGATATAGTAACATATGTGAAGGCAGTGTTAGGGTCTAGAACGACAGGACCTGCATGGAGATATTCATTGTTAATAAAAAAACAAAAACTTGTGTGAAGTGAGGGGTGTGCTTTGTGTTGCCACAAATGTACGTCATATTTTGACGGACAAAGCCAACTCGGATCGTGACAAATCATGACAATGAACACACTGTTTTGGGGGCCGATCAAATAATTTATAAGAAGAAAAACAAAACAAATAGTGTGCCTTTATTTTCTTCTTTCTAATGATTTGATCGGCCCCAAAATATTGCGTTCATTGTCATGATTTGTCACGATCCGAGTTGGCTTTGTCCGCGGCGTAACCGTCTTTAAATAATTACTTTAAGAAATGCCTATGAGGAAAATGAAACGGCGATTTCTTTTCCGGGTCTCACGAGGGGGGGGGCGGGACTGCGACGCTCTATTATAGAGAGTGCCCCTCAAAAATCACACTTGTGTGAGGGGCGCTCTTATCATCGTACATTATCATACATAACATTCCGTGCTCAGCCAATCAAATCATGTCTGTGGTACGAACACCACTAGTACAACTAGAATTGCACTCTGTCGAGCTGCCAAACTTGCACATTTGCACTTTACTTGTGCGCAACCAGAGCGCGCCATGAGGTGCGCTCACCACTGCTGGTACGTCTGCTGCTCTGAGTCCTAAAGCTCTCTGCTGCTGTCGTAGGTTTGAAACACAGCAGTGGTCACTGGTCAGTGGTCCCTCATTGCCCACTGGAGTACACCCACACCCAGCCGATACATGATACCCCCCCCTTATACCAATGTTGAAACATTCTTTAGTTACGTCATCGAGAACAGTGGTTTCTCATTGGCTGGTTGAATGTATACTGACATACAATACATACTATAGTTCCCCGATTGGCTGAGCGACGCCACCGCCATACGCAGCCGATTACAGTACTTGCACGCTCTGCTTGCGCAAGTAATTGAGGTATATATACAGCAGTGATTTTTTTTTTCTTTTTACAAATAAGAGGCTTTTTGAGACAAATCTGCCTGTGAAAATCCTGGAATGTGTGAGTGCTTACTGTATTGGATGATGCCCTTCATGTTGGTCCACACCTTGTACTGAACATTTCCCAGGTGTTTGGCCACGTCGATCAAGGATCCTGCTGGAATGTGTGGATCAGGCAACGTGGCCAGCTGGTCCTGGGCTCTGGAACGGATATTCATAATTAATATTAAACACAGAACTGGAGAAGTTCTGAGAGCAGCAAGGAGAACAACAGAGACATGTCTTTACACAGTACCTTTTAATGGTCATCTTGAACTTCTGTAGAGAGAAAACAAGGTTATGAATGGCAAATTACTCATTGAGTTCTGATAAACGATAAAACATTCAATAAAACATAAAAGTGTTTACAAGCATGAACGGGGCATCGCCAGCCATCAGCTGCTCTTCTGTGATTCTGAGCGTGTTTGAGATGGAAGAGATCTCTGCGTTCAGATTGTCCATCTGGATCTTTATCTCCTGACTCTTCTGCCTCTCCTCCGTCCTCAGTGCATCGATCTTAGAGGCTTCCTCTGTTCGCAGGAACAGGTACATTTTCTGAAAGTCCTCTCTGATTCTCTTCTCTGTCTGCTGGGCCTGGAGCTGAAAGCATTGAGACGAGGACCACTGACGTCACCTCCATGTGAAATACATTATTCAATAGGACAACTTTAGTTTTTGTTTTCAACCACGGTTCATGTTTTAGGTTGTTATGAGAGAAAGTAAAAGATGAGTGTTGATTTGTTTTCATGTGCTGCTTTCTTTCGTTTTAGAGATTTTAGCTGTTTTTTATAGGGGGGGCGGGGGCATTCGAGCATGGGGCTAAATAATATGTATTTCTTTACAAAATGTTATAGCGATTACTTTTTTTTATTATTTACTTATAGTCCTACTAGACCCCAAGAAATTACATCTGGCCACAAAAGATCACAGGATCTATGCTGAATGTGAAGGTAGCCTACTGGGGCGAAGCAATTCAATTCAATTCAAAGGGCTTTATTGGCATGAGAAAACATACGTTTACATTGCCAAAGCAGAAGCACTGTGGGCTGTATTTTGCGTGTCTTAAGTACCAGGTCTTATTACCTAACTTGAGTAAACTAAAGACCTGGAGGCGTGATCAATGCTCTTTGGCCACTCAGAATAGCCAAATGGCATTGATCGCGCCTCCAGGTCTTTAGTTTACTCAAGTCAAGGACTGTATAAAGAGGACAGGAAGCGAAGACCGTAAGGGCGCCGCCATGTTGATCACATGGTGCTCCATGGAAGGAAAGAAACATGCGCAGTTGAGACCAGGAAGTTGGACATGCATATGGCACAAATGGCCCAGCAGATGGCGTGAGGTGATTAAAGACCTTGCTGAAAGTAGGGACGCTTGTATCTCACTCTTCTGCCAGCCTATATGCTGAAGCCAGCTTGGCTCAGTGCTCACCATGAACGGACTGACTGAGACAGCCGTGTCATGATCAGTGCAACTATAATATATCTATATAATTTGTATGTAATACAGTGGTTTTCAACTTTTGCCTGTTGATCAGTCCGTTCATGGTGAGCACTGAGCCAAGCTGGCTTCAGCATATAGGCTGGCAGAAGAGTGAGAAATAACAAGCGTCCCTACTTTCAGCAAGGTCTTTAATCACCTCACGCCATCTGCTGGGCCATTTGTGCCATATGCATGTCCAACTTCTTGGTCTCAACTGCGCATGTTTCTTTCCTTCCATGGAGCACCATGTGATCAACATGGCGGCGCCCTTACGGTCTTCGCTTCCTGTCCTCTTTATACAGTCCTTGACTCAAGTTAGGTAATAAGACCTGGTACTTAAGACACGCAAAATACAGCCCTGTGTGTCATAGGCTCAATAGGCCAGTTTGACACATTCAATATATCCTGTGATCTTCTGTGGCCAAATGTGATTTCCTGAGGTCTAGTAGGACTATAGTAAAGAATAAAAAATAAAAAAATTGCTATAAAACTTTCTAAAGAAATACATTTTTAGCCCCGTGCTCGAATGCCCCCACCCCCCTATAAAAAACAGATAAAATCCCTAAAACGAAAGAAAGAAGCACATGAAAAGAAAATACACTCACCTTTTACTTTCTCTAATAATAACCTAAAACATGAACCTTTAAAGACCATTCCTTCAAACAATATAATTGGATGCATGAAATGTTTGCTGAATGTGAAGCTTAAATTAATAGAGTGAAAGGAAAGAGGGGTGAAATAGAGACAGTAGAAAGGTTAACCGTAAACTAGTTAAGTTCAAGTTCAAACTGAGCTATAGATCAGCTATAGGCTTCACTTTATTACTCTGACTTACCTTGATGTGACGTGCGATTTTATCGCATTGACCTTTTACCCGTTT
The DNA here is from genome assembly GCF_963924005.1 of Protomyctophum bolini. NCBI lineage: Eukaryota > Metazoa > Chordata > Actinopteri > Myctophiformes > Myctophidae > Protomyctophum > Protomyctophum bolini. The sequence goes on along the minus strand of NC_137867.1, from coordinate 46,836,399 downwards.
AAAGGTCGCCTCTTTGGTCCTTAAATGCATCTGTGCCGTTCTGAGTTCGACCTGCAATGACATAATTATCGTGAACTTGCATCAAATTGTTGAAATTGGTTGAAGATACTGTAATGTTCATGCATTTGACAGTTTAACCTTTCATCCGTAAGGGGGCGCTTATTGGCATGTCAGGGAAGCATGTAGATGGATTCATAGCTTGCATTGATTCATGTGTTCATATCAAGAGCATTCAATAAACCAGTCTGCATGGTTTCAGCCAGCTAATTACCCAACCCACAAGAGTGTGTGATTCTACTCAAACTGTCATTGATCTCATTCTGACCTCGGACAAATCCAGAATCTCCAAGAAAGGGGTTATTGTATGTGGGCTCAGTGATCATTTTATGATTTTCTGTACCCGCAAAATACAGAAACTAAAATTTGACTGTCACAAAACAGTCATATCTAGGGACCTCAAAACCTACTCTAGTGAGGCCTTTAACCTAGAACTGGAGAGACTGGATTGGTCCGATGTGCTCAGGAGCTCACTAGTCGAAGAAGCATGGCTTGGCTTTAAAACCAAATTTACAACAGTACTAAACAACATGGCTCCTCTGAGAACCATCAGGGTCAAAACCCGCTCGGAGCCATGGATGAATTCGGACATACTGACTGCAATGAAAGCCAGAGACAACAAATGCTCTGAACTTCTTAAATGCAAGTCCAAGCTAGCTAAGCGCTTCGACAGTGATCTCCAAACCAAACTGTGCATCCTTAAAACCCAATGTAACAAGCTAAGAAACGGTGTAATTGCCATGACCAAATCAGCCAAAAGTAACTTTATCAATGATAAAGCCGAGGAAATCAAAAACAATCCTCGGGAGCTCTGGAAGCTACTAAACAACCAACTAGGCTGTGGTCAGAAACTTAAAACCAGGTTTACTAACATAAACATCAAATCAAATAACACCCTCATCACTGACAAGGTTGATGTAGCCAATCACTTGAACATCTTCTTTACAAACATTGCAACAATGCTGGTTAACAAACTGCCCTCCCACTCTGGGCGTTTTGGTGTAGAGCACATCAAAGGCTTCTACAAAAACCTAGGTGTTTGTAAAGATGATTTTAAAATGACAATGGTAACAACTGAGGAGGTACTTAAGAAACTGAGTGCCCTCCAACCCCACAAGGCCACTGGCCATGACAATATTCCCTCCAAATTTCTCAGAGACTCAGCCATTTCCATAGCTCCAGTCATCACCCACATAGTTAACCTCTCCATCAAACAAGGACAGGTCCCCAGAGATTTTAAACTGGCCAAAGTAACCCCCCTGTACAAAAAAGGGAGCAAATTAGAACCCGGCAACTACCGCCCTATTTCTATTCTAAGCTCCATCTCGAAAGTGATGGAAAAAATAGTCTATGAACAGGTTGAAAAGTATCTTGCCACTAATAAATTGTTGTACGAGTTCCAATCTGGTTTCAGAACATCCCACTCCACTGACACATGCCTTCTCTATTTGAGCGACCACATCAAACACGAGGTGGATGCTGGAAAATACTGCGGCATGGTCATGCTGGACCTCCAAAAGGCTTTTGACACCGTGAACCACTCCATACTGGTTAACAAGCTTAAAGCTATTGGTTTTGATAGCACATCAGTGAGCTGGATGCAATCCTACCTGGAGGGGAGAGAACAGATGGTGGAAGTGAACGGAACACTGTCCCCCCCCCTCCCAGTGAGCTGTGGCGTCCCACAAGGAAGCATACTAGGGCCTTTACTGTTCCTAATATATGTAAACGACATGACTTCAGCTTGTGACTGCAACTTGTTCCTGTTCGCAGACGACTCAGCACTGCTGGTCTCGGACAGGAACAAACTGCAGGTTGAAAAGACCCTCAGCTCTGAACTCGGTAGAATCTGCACCTGGCTCGCTGATAACAAACTATCCTTACACCTGGGAAAAACTGAATCCATTCTCTTCGGATCAAATAGTAATCTCAAAAAGGCAGATGGCTTCTTGGTTAGAGTTGGTGATGATATTATCACACGGAAGGATCAAATTACCTACCTAGGTTCCATCCTGGAGGCCAATCTTTCCGGTGATAAGATGGCCACCAACGTAATCAAAAAAGTCAATCAAAGAACAAGATTCCTCTACAGGATCTCCTCACTGGTCGACAAAAACACCTTGAAGACCTTAACAGGAGCCCTTGTACAAGGTTTCTTTGACTATGCATCCACCTCCTGGTACCACAGCACCTCAAAGGCCCTTAAAACAAGGCTCCAGACCTCCCAAAACAAACTGGTCAGGCTCCTACTTGGCCTCACCCCCCGAACCCACCTCACCCCTGCCCACTTTGACAGGCTGGGATGGCTTAGGGTCGACGACAGAGTACAGCATCTTGCAATGGGTCTGGTCCACAAGATTAGATACACCACCAAGATACCCATGTACCTGTCTAAATACTTCCTTAATGTAAACGAAGTCCACACCCACAACACCAGAGGGAGTGCAACAAACCATGTACAACCCAGATTCGGCACAAACAAGGGACTAAATTCTTTTCGCTCCTATGCGACCAAAATGTGGAACGCCCTACCAACAGTCATTAAGACATGTGAATCCCTTGGCTCCTTCAAAACTGCTCTCAAAGGGCACCTACGGATGGCTGCAATTCGAAACTGGCCTCTGTAAAAGCTGAATTTGTATCTGGATTGTACTGTGTTTTTGTATGGACGTGGTGTTGGGTGCCTGCACATATGCACACATGGCATCAACGCATGGTGTTGTGTGCAGGCGCCCTACACTCTGTCTTTGTACTATGGATTGTACTATGTTTTTGTATGGACGTGGTGTTGGGTGCCTGCACATATGCACACATGGCATCAACGCATGGTGTTGTGTGCAGGCGCCCTACACTCTGTCTTTCGTTTTCTTTTCTTTTATCCCCCTGTTCCCCTCACTGTATATATACTTTTTTTCCCTTTTCGCTTCCTATATGATGAATTCCTGTTCTGTTCTTTAACTACATAGAAGTGTCTATTTGTTTGTCTCTAAATGTTTTGATGAATTGAACAATGTGGACCCTGTTGTAAACAAGTGTAAGGCTTAATTGGGTCGTCCACTCACAGTTAACAGTCTTTGTATTGAGTTTGTGCTTGAAATGTACTGTAATTCTGCAAACTGTTAATAAAGATTTCAATCAATCAATCAAAAAAGTCTTTGGAGTTAAAGCAGTGCTTTGTGGATCAATTCTAAAACTTTACAGATACTGTCATGTGAATGAATGTACTGACGGGACAATGTGTGTTTAAGCCCGGACTGTATTGAGAGGCGCACGCGCCGGAAGTCAGAAAGCTACTACATGTGATGATAACAACAGAGAGATACAGTGTGAGCGAACGAACTAGACCAAATAAATACAACCTCTAGAGTTGAAGTAAGTTGTCAAGAGTTACTCATTATATCGGTCATATTCTGCACAGATACAAATATGAAAGGGTCTATTTTTCAAAGCAATAACGCTCACCTTATGATCCTGTGCAGCTTCACTGAGAGGCTCACAGTTATGTGTCTTATGTTGTTTTGAATCTCTACAAACCACACAGATGGGCTGCTGATCATCCACACAGAAAAGCTTGAATCTCTCACTGTGAAGGCTGCAGAGATCCTCACCTCCTCTCTGACTTATCTCCTGCCGCAGGTTGTCAGAGAGGTTTCTCAGTGCCAGATTATGAGGTGGTTGACGCATTTTAAACAGTTCCTTACAGACGGGGCACGTCTGGGTCGAGCTCCGTCTCCACCAGTTCTGAAGACAGTCCTTACAGAAGCTGTGGCCGCACAGCAAGACGACCGGATCCGTGAAGATGTCACAGCACACGGGGCAGGTACATTCTACCTCTGAGGGAGACGGACTGGTTGCCATGTTAGTCTCGTCTCGTGTGCCTTCTGTTGTTTACTTTCTTCTCCTCTTCTTCCTTGAAACTATGACACTACAGTGTTCTTCTTCTTCTTGTGGGGTTTATTTGGCGGTTGGCTAACATATTTCTGCATTACCGCCACCTGCTGGTGTCTATATTGCTCCTATTTCTTGGATTCCTGAGTTAGTAGTTACTTTATACATGGTTTCTCTTAAATACTCAAAAATGTGCCAGCACTTGGAACAGTTTCACTTTGCCTCTAAATCCTATTAGACCTCACATAATTATTACATTATAGGGATGTGCCGAGGAGACATTTTGGGCGATATCGATATAATGAATTGCTGTTATGGCCAATAACCGATATTACCGATGTCGATATGATCTCATTCTGTTTTTTGAAAGATTATAATAATTTTGTCCATTCTGAAAAATACATGTAACAGGGTGTCTGCACTGCAGGCTTAGTTAGGCAAGTCAGATTGAACTTAAATACCTTTATATTTAATATAACACTCACAACAAGTACTTCTTATGCCTACAGTGTATATGAAATAGGGGTTGAAGCAGTGTCCTAAGTATAAGCACACGGACCCGGGTTCAAATCTACACCTTTTGGCAAGAGATTTGTTGTAGACAGAAGAAGAAACAGCCCAAACTGTACAGTCCGTTTGACTAAGAATATAGGGTTTAAGTGGTTACATATTTATCATAACTGACCACATGCCACAACAGGAGAAACAAACCTACCAACCAGGAGATTTTTCGATTCCCGCTCGGGGCGCCGTGGGTGCTGGCGGCGTGTTTCCTCCTCCGCGTCATCAGTGCCCATACCCGAAGGCGGGGTTGGCGAAAGGGCCTTTCTGTGTGGAGTTTGCATGTTCTCCCCGTGTCCCCTAGGGTAGGTACCCTCACAAAAACATGCAGTAATCCTGGTCTCTAAACTGCCTCCCCCTGGCCAGCCGGGGCGCCTGATGGAGGGGAAAGGAACTGGTTGGAATAACGTGTTCCTTCCACACGCTATACGTCCAACCAGGGAAACTCCCCCCTGTCAGGTGTAAAGGAGCAACTTGGACACTCAGGCATGAAGGAAGCATGAGTTAAGTCTGTTGCTCTCCCCAGGTTGGCGGAGGGTGTGTAGAGCCCAGGATCACAGTAGATGATTGACACAGGGGGTGAAAAATGGGTTACAAAATCGTGGGATAAAACATATAAGTTTAAAAAAAAAACAGGAGATTTCTGAGCTCAGCCTCACCACTACTACTTGTGATTTCTGTCTCTCTCCCAAATCTAATTGATTTAATTGCAAAATATTCCCACACGGAACAGGTCATTTTGGGTGATCTAAATTATGATTGGAATAGTGATAAATCGTCTTGCTTTAAGCAACAATGTGATGCCCTGAATCTAACCCAAATTATTCATAGCTCCACTAGACCAGACAGTGATACATTGATTGACATCATTCTAACAAATGCTGTACATAAATATGTTTCTGTTGGTGTGTTTGCTAACGACCTAAGTGACCATTGTGCCATTGCCTGTGTTAGAAGTACCAAATTGCCTAGATTCAAGGGCCTGACTATTATCAGGCGCTGCTTCAAACACTTCTCGGAGCAAGCCTTTCTCCATGATCTGGCAGTCATCGATTGGTCTCGCATCTCCCTTATTCCGTCAGTGGACGATGCTTTTCATTTCTTTCTTGAAAATTTCCTTGCTGTGGTAAACAAACATGCCCCCTTGAAAAAGGTTAGAATTAAGAACAGGTCAAATCCCTGGTTCTCCAGGGATCTGGCCGACTTAATTCACGCCAGAAACAGAAAATGGTCACTTGCTAGAAGGTCAAAGTCCTCGCATGACTGGCTATCTTTCCGTATCCTGCGAAATAAGTGCACAGCTCTCATTAAGAAATTAAAAGCAGAATATTACTTATCCCTCACTTCTGATGTGTCCGGAAATCATTCATCTTTTTGGAAAGTAGTTAAATCTCTCCAGCAGAGGGGAGCAGCTAGTAGTATAGTAGTAGTAGTAGTAGTAGTATAGGCCATACAGGCCTGTTGTGTAGATGCTGGGAATGAAGGACTGCTTTATTCACAGTCCTTGGCTGGTTGTCAGTGTCGTCAGTGGGCTTCAGGGAGGAGGCTCTTCAGTGTTACAATACTTAACTTGTGGGCTCCCTTGACACTGCTGCATGTGTACATCCCCTTTCACTTGACACTGCTGCATGTGTACATCCCCTTTCACTTGACACTGCTGCATGTGTACATCCCCTTTCACTTGACACTGCTGCGTGTGTACATCCCCTTTCACTTGACACTGCTGCATGTGTACATCCCCTTTCACTTGACACTGCTACATGTGTACATCCCCTTTCACTTGACACTGCTGCATGTGTACATCCCCTTTCACTTGACACTGCTGCATGTGTACATCCCCTTTCACTTGACACTGCTGCGTATGTACACCCCGGCCCTTTCTTTCTGCTGCGGACCGGCTGCTCTCCATCCATGATGAAGTCTCTCTTTATTGCGTCTGTGTCACACAGTCACAGAGCCCCAGCTATAAAAAGCGGCCCCCGGTTGGACGTAGCGCGTATAAGAAGGAACACGTTATTCCGACCAGTTCCTTTCCCCTTCATCAGACGCCCCAGGTTGGCCAGGGGGAGGCAGTTTAGAGACCAGCATTACTGCCATGTTTTTTGTGAGGGTACCTACCCTAGGGGACACGGGGAGAACATGTGAGGGTACCTACCCTAGGGGACACGGGGAGAACATGTGAGGGTACCTACCCTATGGGGACACGGGGAGTACATGTGAGGGTACCTACCCTATGGGGACACGGGGAGAACATGTGAGGGTACCTACCCTATGGGGACACGGGGAGAACATGTGAGGGTACCTACCCTAGGGGACACGGGGAGAACATGTGAGGGTACCTACCCTATAGGGAACACGGGGAGTACATGTGAGGGTACCTACCCTATGGGGACACGGGGAGAACATGTGAGGGTACCTACCCTATGGGGACACGGGGAGAACATGTGAGGGTACCTACCCTAGGGGACACGGGGAGTACATGTGAGGGTACCTACCCTAGGGGACACGGGGAGAACATGTGAGGGTACCTACCCTAGGGGACACGGGGGGAGAACATGCAAACTCCACACAGAAAGGCCCTTTCGCCAACCCCGCCTCGGGTATGGGCACTGATACATACATTACAAAATTATTTTTGTCAGATTTTCATGTCGACATCTTAAAACATTACCCGGGTTTGAAATAGGCAAAGTGGCCATTGAATATATATATATATATATATATATATATATATATATATATTAAGTATGAAAAACCACAGACAACAATGCAGTAATTAATTAAAAAAAAAAACAATTTATTGATTCATTTCGTATCTAGTGTTTCATCGTGTTGCTCACCAGCTATACGTCATTATAAAACCTGTGCATGATTCTCACTCGCCAATAAGTGAGTCACGCACGACTGTACGGCGGCTGTATACTGTACATCATATCGTAATGACATCCCGTGTCAACATACAAAAATAAATATATTATATACAAATGAAAAAAACAATAACAATCAAGTTTCTGTAAATATTAGATTTTTCTTTTTTTTTTGCCATGTTTTGTTTTTTGCAGCATTTTCTTTTCAACACCCTGCAGTCAAAAAGGATCCATCGAATACATTGCACCGTCTCTAAACCAGTGGTTCCCAATGTGGGGGTCCGGGGTCCGGCTGGGGACCCCCAGGGACGGTCCTTGAGGGAGTTCCAGGGGGTCCCCACCCCAGCTAAATGATAGTTTGGAGCCCAATGGACATTTAACTCTGATAGTGTACACATTTTGTACACTAGACTCAGAGTTACATTAACATTGATTCTACAATATAAATTGGAGTCCCAGAGGTAGAAATGCCATTAAATGGGGGTCCGTAGGGGGTCACTGCTAGGGTCGTTAAAACTAGTGGGGGGTCCTTGGCTTATCTTTTCTAATGGGGGGTCCGTGGGCTTATTGGTGTCAATCTGGGGGTCCTTGACATGAAAATGTTTGAGAACCACTGCTATAAAACAATAGCACAGACAGTGTGATGAAGTCCTTTGAGGAAGAGTTCTCTCTGTGTCCACTGAAGATCTGTCCCATTATAATAATACATGTTTCTAAACCCATTTGGGGCGGGAATCGCTGTTGGTGTTCTAAGCATTATGTTATGCTTTATCTATTGAAAAAATAGCAGATCTATACAAGCTCATAGCGCGGCACCGAGTGCCGTGCTACGAGCATGTATAGGTCTGCTATTTTAGAAAAATCGTGAAAATGTGGCACAAAATCTTTGAATATACGGTATTCTTTCAAAGTGAGCGTTTTTAACTGAAATCGTTGCTTCTGGGAGGGGGTCCCTGGAACAACACATTTTCAGATGGGGGTCGGCGGCCAATTACATGATATATTTTTGGCGGTCCTTGACATGAAATAGTTTGAGAACGACTGACACATAGAAACATGGGTTTTTCTGAAAACTGTCATGATTTAGAAGACATTAATTTTGTAGAATCGACCTCAGGTCTAAATGGGGTTTGAATACAGTCTGTCTGCAGACCCAACTGTCCGATGGTGTGATGACCGACCGTAGCCCTTAGTCATTCAATACAGGAATTAAGGTCAAAATGTTTTTTTTTCGAAAGCATAGTTGTTGTTTTTTGTTGTTTACACACACATAGAAACAATGCTCTCTCTTTTGAGTGTTTTAAGGTTGTATTTTATACTTTCTTTTTCCTTCTAGCATATATTGACAATCAACTGATACTGTATGTGTACTGTAGGTCTTAACAAGGCTGACATGACATGTTACTCAGTATTTGGGTCATCCACACAGGGCACTATGACTAAAAAGATAGTCGTTTAAAAAAAGTGTTCTAAGTTCAAGTGGAGTGATAGATATCTGTATATTGCTTGGTGTGGGATGGCCCTTTCATTAACATGGTTTGGTACAAGACCAAGAAACATAGATGGATTTATTTTATGTACAACTGATGTTTATTTTATTTATTATTTTTTTAGGGAACAATCTAGTCTAGTCAGTCCATCTGATCTGAGACAAAGTGTGTATAATAATTCCGACTCTAAACCTTCCTTATATTATACCTTATGCTTGTAAGAACCAGTGCATGCCAAAGTCCTGGACGATCTTAAATGTATGTACAATGGATGGGTTTATTTATCGGAGTGGTTGCTAAAAGTGATTAAGTACTGTATATATCATAAGAATAATGGTTGTGTGTGTGTGCGTGTGTGTGTGACTGACTGTGTGTTCACATACTAAACGCCATGTCTCTCGCGTGTTGAAGCTGAATGTTGATATTATGGACAAGAAATATTTACATGACCTCAATCAACGCAGCTGGGTCTGCAATGGGGACCCTCAGGGGGTCCTTGAGGGGGTTCCAGGCTAATGGGGGGCGGGGGGGGGGGGGGGGTCCGGGGGAAATGACAAAGTTTGAGAAGCAGTGCTGCGTATATAGGTGACAGTCGGGGGGTTTAACATTGAGCACTTCCGGCATTTTGGACACCAAATGTTGGTGTCAGTGACTGTCATGACTTTACGCAGTGTTTCAAAGAGCAGTGGCGTGCACAGACTATTTAGAGGGGCAGGTGTGCTCGGGTGGAAAAAAAAAGGGCACCTTGTTGTGCAGCGCGTGGAACCGTCCGGTTGCCTTAATTAATAGTGAGAGATTTATAGATTTTGGGGCATAAATAATATATTAGAAGCTTTTGTTTTTTTATCAAGAATTGATCAATGTCACCACATGGTCCACAATCTGTACACTGCTTTGCTCTAGCACCCCCTAGTGTATATCTGTGCACGCCACGGTCAAAGAGCAGTGCACCCCCCCCCCAGCCCGCTCGCTCGCACGGCTTTGGTTGTGTTTTGTTTCCACGTCAGGCACACTGTCGACCTTTTATTGTTCTCTCTACGCTCTGACAACCTGACTCTTCGTCGGTCACATGACATTCTCTATAGCCAAATTCCAATACCCCAAATCTCGGCCACTCGCTCACTCACACTCGGTCACTCCAGCATGCTGGTGTTACGGTGAGATTGGTGACCTGCTGAAATATGTGGACAGTTGTGTAGACAATCATCAGATAAATAACGTCAGTGTCTGCATGTAAATCGTTGCAGTTATTTGTTCATTAGCAGCTTCAACCTATAGCGATATTTATAGACCACATATTTAAAGACTTCCATGTAAATTGAGTGAAGACAACAAGATGGTCACATATTTCTGCAGGTCACCAATTTCATCGTAATTTACCATGCTGGAGTGAGCGAGTGTGAGTGACCGAGTGTGAGTGAGCGAGTGTGAGTGAGCGAGTGTGAGTGAGCGAGTGTGAGTGAGCGAGTGTGAGTGAGCGAGTGTGAGTGACCGAGTGTGAGTGAGCGAGTGTGAGTGAGCGAGTGTCCACGTTTTTGGGTATTGGAATTGGGCCTATATCTCCCAAAGCCCCGTATAGTCCATAGAGCCACGGCGCTGATCCATCCCTTGAGAAAAGCCCCGTACTGTTACTGTACATAAAGTCCAAGTGAACTCGGGTACCAGCATTACTAAGGTTAATGCTGCATGGCCCAGCAGGGGGCAGCATTTGTGAATTATTTTGTCGATCCCCTCTCTCTCTCTCTCTTTTTTTGTCGAGCTCTTGCAGTTAAAGGGACACTTCACCCTTTTTGCAAAAAAATATATGTTAATGACGTTTAGAAGCTTTAGATCACTTTCCTGGGGGTATTTATGTGTGTAATATGTGGTTTTAGATGTTTTAGATTGTAGCAGTGAGCCTGTTGTCTCTGATGTCATGGACACTGGTCTCACTACCTTCCTGGACTACAATTCCCATAATTCTTTGGTGCACTGCTCCTCCTTGTGGATAGGGGGGAGAGCTGTCTTACTGAGACAACATGTAGTCCAGGAAGGAAGTGAGCCCAGTGTCCATGACATCAGAGACAACAGGCTCACTGCTACAATCTAAAATATCTAAAACCACATATTACACACATAAAGACCCCCAGGAAAGTGTTCTAAAGCTCCTAAATGCATTAACATATATTCTTTTGCAAAAAGGGTGAAGTGTCCCTTTAAGGGACACACAATATAAAGTACAGCCATTACAGTCAAGTCAGTGTTCTTTCACATTTTTTGGTTTCATGATAAATGTAGTGAATTATTGTTAAAACCGCAGCATAGGCAAATTGTGTTGTGTTGCATTAAAACACTTACAAGCCATACAGTTTATAGAGTATACAGTATTGAATTCATTGACTGGTGTCCCCCAGAGGTGTATCTTTGGGCTCACACCTTTTTCCCCTCTATATCTACACCAGACTAGATTAACCCATTTTGGTGTTAGCATCATGTCGTGCTTTAGCTATTGAAAAATAGCAGATCTACAAGCTCACAGCGCGCCACCGAGTGGCGCGCTGTGAGCTTGTAGGTCTGCTAATTTTGAAAAATCGAAGAGCGACTGACATAGAAGACATTTTTAGAATCTGATCTCAGGTCAGAATGGGTTATTCAGGAGGTTGTATGTAGTCCCAGAATCTGTGCCAGTGTGTATGGCGTTTGATAACTAACGTCAAAGTTATAGCAAATACTGCTCTACTGTTGTTGACAAAGAGCAACATGTTAAAGTGTTTGTTCCTGCAAACGCTTCATGACGACTACATGATTATAGTTTATACTGAGATGTACTTTATTCAGGCCAGTGGTTCTCAAAGTGGGTTCGTCCTTCTGGGGGACCCCTAGGGGCCCTTGGGAGGGCTCCCAGGGGGGGGGGGGGTCCCCACTTTTATAAGGCATGTTTAACTACTTTAAGCCTAATACACATTGGCTATTTGAAAGCAGCCGGACTACAAGCTCAATCGTTGTGAGCTTGTAGATCTGCTTTTTTTTCTTACAAACAAATAAAACATATAAGCTTATAGGGGGTCCCTGGCACAAAAGTTCCAGGGGGTCCCCAGCTAAAATATAGTTTGTAACCAAATGGACCTATTATGGGTCTGTAACTCATGTTCTCAAGAGTTAATAAATTGGGGGTCCCAGAGATAGAAAATGCCATTAAATGGGGGTCTTACTAATATGCATGTCAAACTGGGGGTCCTTGAAATTAAACGGGTTGAGAATCTCTGCTAGAGCCATAAAATTATTCTCTTATGGGGGTCTTATGTCTTCAAATGGGGGTCCCTGGCATATGTCTTCAAATGGGGGTCCCTGGCATATGTCTTCAAATGCGGGTCCCTGGCATATGTCTTCAAATGGGGGTCCCTGGCATATGTCTTCAAATGGGGGTCCCTGGCATATGTCTTCAAATGCGGGTCCCTGGCATATGTCTTCAAATGCGGGTCCCTGGCATATGTCTTCAAATGGGGGTCCCTGGCATATCTCTTCAAATGGGGGTCCCGCTGGCATATGTCTTCAAATGGGGGTCCCTGGCATATGTCTTCAAATGGGGGTCCCTGGCATATGTCTTCAAATGGGGGTCCCTGGCATATGTCTTAAAATGGGGGTCCGTTGGCATATGTCTTCAAATGGGGGTCCCTGGCATATGTCTTCAAATGGGGGTCCCTGGCATATGTCTTCAAATGGGGGTCCCTGGGATATGTCTTCAAATGGGGGTCCCTGGCATATCTCTTCAAATGGGGGTCCCTGGCATATGTCTTCAAATGGGGGTCCCTGGCATATGTCTTCAAATGGGGGTCCCTGGGATATGTCTTCAAATGGGGGTCCCTGGCATATGTCTTCAAATGGGGGTCCCTGGCATATGTCTTCAAATGGGGGTCCCTGGCATATGTCTTCAAATGGGGGTCCGTGGGATAATCAGTGTCAATGTGGGGGTCCCTGACATGGAAAAGGTTTGAGAACCACTGCCCTCTAGTGGACTGTCAAGGCATAACTCTGAGAAGCTTCGTTTCCCAAAATGAGTTGGACTGATTGAAAAAGACACAGATTTACTTGGTTATGGTACAACTATGTATGTATGGATGAAGAGCAGCCTGTTCATCCAAAAGGTCCTGGTGGTTCTGAGAGGAGGAACAGCCCAGGAACGGTCCACGCACATCCTGCAACGCAGAGAGAGATGTAGACATGTAGAGACAGACTCATTTCATAACAACAGCGCATGAAGTAAACCAGTGGTCCAGTTAGGAACCAAATGGACCCTTATGGGTCTGTAACTCTCAGAGTTAAATTAGCATTGATTTTTACGATATAAATTGGGTCCCACCCAGAGATAGAGATCCCATTAAATTGCTCTTATAGTCTAATGATCTTTATATAACAATGTGAAAGAAAATATTTAAAAAAAATAAGGGTAAATGTTATATTCGTGGACGATCATGGCACTCTGTTGACTAGATTCTAGACAATAAAAAGCTTGGCACTTCATTTATTAACCCATTCTGGGTCGGGAACCCCTTTTGGTGTTGGCATTGTGTTATGCTTTAGCTATTGAAAAATAGCAGATCTACAAGCTCATAGCTCATAGAATCTGATCTCAGGTCAGAATGAAAACTGTCAGGATGTAGAAGACATTTTTTTAGAATCTGATCTCAGGTCAGAATGGAAAACTGTCAGGATGTAGAAGACATTTTTAGAATCTGATCTCAGGTCAGAATGGAAAACTGTCAGGATGTAGAAGACATTTTTTAGAATCTGATCTCGGGTCAGAATGGAAAACTGTCAGGTTGTAGAAGACATTTTTTAGAATCTGATCTCAGGTCAGAATGGAAAACTGTCAGGATGTAGAAGACATTTTTTAGAATCTGATCTCAGGTCAGAATGGAAAACTGTCAGGTTGTAGAAGAAATTTTTTAGAATCTGATCTCAGGTCAGAATGGAAAACTGTCAGGATGTAGAAGACATTTTTTTTAATCTGATCTCAGGTCAGAATGGAAAACTGTCAGGATGTAGAAGACATTTTTTTTAATCTGATCTCAGGTCAGAATGGAAAACTGTCAGGATGTAGAAGACATTTTTTAGAATCTGATCTCAGGTCAGAATGGGTTATACTACAGAACACGTACCTGTCTCAAGTTGATCCACCGGGCCGAGGTTGTGATCCAGTGTATAAAGCCTGCAGCGCTCTGTGTGTGTGTGTGTGTGTGTGTGTCTGTGTGTGTGTGTGTGTGTGTGTGTGTGTGTGTGTGTGTGTGTGTAAAGGATAGGAGGAGTCAGAAAGCAGCAGCGTGTTCATAAAAGGTGTGTCAGTCAGCGTGCGGGGGGGGGGGGGTCAGTCAGGTGACCCCAGGAGGGGGGGGGGGGACAGAGAGGACCCTCTGAGGGGGACCACAGGGTCAGTCAGGTCACGGTGACCCCAGGGGGGCCGCGGCGGGACACGGCTGGCGGCCAGGCTGGGGGTCACTACTTGAAGCAGGGGCTGGCCACGGTGGGCGTGGGGGGGTAGACCAGGGCCACGCTCACACGCTCCGCACAGTTCTTTGGACAGATGATCTCCGTCAGTCCCTCGGGACGAGTCTGGTTGAGCAGCTCACCTGATGGGAGATAAACACACACAGAGGGAGAGTGATTAGTTATTTTAAAAAGCAAATGATAGGAGGGGAAAGGAACTGGTTGGAATAACGTGTTCCTTCCACGCGTTACGTCCAACCAGGGAAACTCCCCCCTGTCAGGTTGTAAAGGAGCAACTTGGACACTCAGGCATGAAGGAAGCATGAGTTCAAGTCCGTTGCTCTCCCCTTGTCCCCCATATATGGGGACTAGGTTGGTGGAGGGTGTGTAGAGCCCAGGATCACATTAGATGATTGACACAGGGGTGAAAAATGGGTTACAAAATCATGGGATAAAAAATATATAAAAAAAGAAAAGCTAATTATAATGTCTGTGTGGTCTAGAATCTAAATTATATAATCTAGACTCTAGATATCAAATACGTATCATTGTTTTTATATAGCACAGTTAAAAACAACTCACGCTTTTACAGGTCAAAATAAACAGCAAAACAGAACAGTCAATAATAATAATAAAACAACATGCAGTCAAAGAGTAGGAAAAATACATTAAAGGCAGCAAAGCAAACCCTTAACCCATTTAGACCTAACCCTATGAGTTTGATTCTACAAATGATTTCTAAATCATGACAGTTTTCATGATTTAGAGTTTTCTATGTCAGTCGTTCTCAAACTACTTCATGTCAAGGACCTCTAGAGAATTATATGTATTTGGCCTCTGACCCCCACCTTAAAATATGTAGTTCCAGGGACCCCCCCCCCCCCCCCCCCCTAGAAGAAAATATTTGAGTAAAAAAACGTTTGCTCTGAAAGAATATATATTCAAAGAATTGAGGCATACTTTAACGATTTTTCAAAAATAGCAGATCTACAAGCTCGCAGTGCAGCACTCGGTGCCGCGCTATACGAGCTTGTAGATCTGCTATTTTTCAATAGCTAAAGTATAACATAATGCTTTAAACACCAAAAGGGGTTCCCGCCCTGAATGGGTCAAAAGACTCAGCGGAGGGGGCAGGGAATATTTTAGGAGCTATAGTGTGTGTCAATATTTGAAGTTGTTCCTTATCTATTGCCCTCAGTAGTACCTGTAATGAACAAACATCCAGATAACTATGTTGTTGTTGTGACAGACGGCAAGGTTTGGCTTTCTCAGACGGCTATTCTCCATTTGGCCACTGGGTGGCGGTGTTACACTGTGGCTCAACGGTGTAGCCAAGTAAACCAGAATAAACAGTTGATTGAAAGCACTCCCCTAAGGGGAGGGAGTTGTCATGTTTGAACCAGAACTAATACCTTCTAATTGTTTTACAATTGACACATGATGTACCCTTCAGGGAAGGTTCTAGTTATGTAGAAACATGTCTACCTTCAGGGAAGGTTCTGGTATAGAAACATGTTCTCCCTTCAGGGAAGGTTCTGGCTATGATAGAAACATGTTCTACCTTCAGGGAAGGTTCTGGTTATGATAGAAACATGTTCTCCCTTCAGGGAAGGTTCTGGCTATGATAGAAACATGTTCTACCTTCAGGGAAGGTTCTGGTTATGTAGAAACATGTTCTACCTTCAGGGAAGGTTCTGGCTATGATAGAAACATGTTCTACCTTCAGGGAAGGTTCTGGTTATGACAGAAACATGTTCTCCCTTCAGGGAAGGTTCTGGTTATGATAGAAACAAAACACACAGGGACAAACTCTCCAACTTCCATCGCTACCGACCCTGTGCTTTACAGTCTAGTCGTTGAAAAAGCAGAGGTCTAGACTAACTTAGTCTAGACCTGACGCTCCTATTAAAAGGGCCATGTAGAATGTGCCTAGCTGCTCCTTATTCTATAAGTTACTTATTATCCCATGGGTTACTTATTATTTGTTAATATTATGTGTGCACTTCCTTGTCGACTGTTTAGACAGAGGCTAGGTATACCGGCAGGTATGTGTATACTGTAGCTTATCTGTTCTCCTAGTAGTTACTTTTCAGCATTATGCTTGTTCTCTCATCACTCTTAACCACTTCTGACCTGAGATCAGATTCTAAAAATGTATTCTACATCCTGACAGTTTTCTGAAAAAGCTGTTTCTATGTCAGTTGTTCTTCTTCAAATTTTCAAAAATAGCAGACCTACAAGCTCGTAGCGCGCCACTCGGTGGCGTGCTATGAGCTTGTAGATCTGCTATTTTTTAAATAGCTAAAGCTTAGCGGTAGAGTGGCCGGATGGTGAACCACAAGGTTGCCAGTTCGAACCCTGTGGGCTCCTCCCCCAGAGTTAGTGTCCAAGTGTCCTTGAGCAAAGACTCAAAAGTGCCTTGCATGGTTTCCCCTGCCATCGGTGTGTGAATGTGTGTGTGAATGGGTGAATGTAACACCCTTTTGGTGTTAGCATTATGTTATGCTTTAACTACTGAAAAAAATCGAAGAACGACTGACATAGAAACATAGCTTTTTCAGAAAACTGTCGGGATGTAGAATAATTTTTTTTAGAATCTGATCTCAGGTCAGAATGGGGTTAAGTGTTGCATGTCAGCCCAGGGCCATTCCTAGCCTGGGATCTGCTGCTCTATACGCTATAGATACAGTGGATGTACAGACAGGGACAGCTGGGGGGAGCGTTTGGCTCCTATTTGCAGCTCCGTCTATTAGTGTAAAGAAATGCACAGGCTCCCGTTTACAGGCATTACATTACCATGTGAGGGGGGTCCTATAGGCCAGTGGCTCCCCAAAGTGGGGTCCGGGGACCCCCAGGGGTCCTTGAGGGAGTTCCAAGGGGGTCCCCCCTGCAGCTAAATGATAGTTTGGAACCATATGGACCCTTATATGTGTCAGAGTTACAGACCCCCAGGATTTGGTTCCATTTGTACACTCTCAGAGTAAAATTGTTTTTTTACAATATAAACTGGGGGTCCCAGAGATATAAATGCCATTAAATGGGGGGGGTCCGTATAGACTAATGCACGTCAAACTGGGGGTCCTTGAAATTACACTGGTTGTGAATGCTAGAAGCAGCTAGAATGGTCTTAAGATGTGGGTATGGAATAGACACGGGTGAACTGCATAACGGAAAGGGATGGCCCACAGCACTTGAATGCATAAGAAAACCTCTTGAAAGTCTCATAAGAAAGTCTCTTGCATTGATTTCTAAAATAAAAACATCTAATAAACCAGTAAAACATAAAGAATAAATTAACATTAGTTCGAGATAAACATCAGGTCAACACAAGATCAAGAGACACAAAGATATTTATGTTCTACCAAAAAAAAATTAAACTAGTATGGGAAGCTGATCTTTATTATTTCTAGGGCAGTTTAAATTATGGAACTCATCACTATAACTGAGATTGATTTTATTGATGCACTATTATTATATGTTGTGATTTCTGTTAAGCTTTGTTTTTTAGTTCTAGTGTCTGTGTTGGTATGCGGTCAGGTTTTCAGCTGGCTCAGGGGAGAGGACGACCCTGCCATGCATAGTCCACCATAGATAGGTGAATGAACTGTGTCTGTCTGTGGGCAGGCATATGCTGTGCCTGTGAGTGTGTGTGTGTGTGTGTGTGTGTGTGTGTGTGTGTGTGTGTGTGTGTGAGTGTGTGCGGTTGTATGAGTTGAGGATTAGAGGTTATAGGTATTTTTATTACGCTGTAACATTTGACTCACTGCTGTCTAAAAGAGATCCAAATAAAAATCAAAATCAAATGCTATAGCCGTAAAACTCTTCTCTTATGGGGGGGTCGCCTGGCATATGTTTTATAATGTGTGTGGCTAATGAGCGTCAATTTGGGAACAGTCGTTCCCAAAGTGGAGTCCGGACCGGGGACCCCCAGGTGTCCTTGAGGGAGTTCCAGGGGGTCCCGCCCGACTCCCCAGCTAAATGATAGTGAGGAACAGAATGGACCCTTACGGGGGGTCTGTAACTCAGAGAGTGTACTATCTATCATTTACCCCCTGGACCTCTTTCCAGGACCCCTAGGACCCCACACACACACACACACACACACACACACACACACACCACACACCACACACACACACTTTGCGTGTCTGTTTCCCAACACTGGTCACCTGGGTGTTGCCTGGAGCGTTTTCATTGTGAACAGCAAACATTCACAACATAACCTGATCCTTGTAGCAACTTGTTGCCACACAAGGAATGCTCTGGTCTAAAAGTCTACGTTTGCTTTGGAGTTAAAGACCTTTTCTTGTCATCTTCTAGACTAGATCGTCTCCTCCAGTCATAATATACAATGAAGCTTTAGAAATAAACCGGTTTTCAATAATCCCACTTTTCATTCAGATTTGTACTGATTTTAGATTTGTAAATC
Source organism: Protomyctophum bolini (assembly GCF_963924005.1). Classification (NCBI taxonomy): domain Eukaryota; kingdom Metazoa; phylum Chordata; class Actinopteri; order Myctophiformes; family Myctophidae; genus Protomyctophum; species Protomyctophum bolini. Next base: position 46,817,644 of record NC_137867.1, on the reverse strand, counting down.
AGTCGTGACATGAAAGTTTTTCATGGCAAGGACGCCCAAATTAATATGCATTTGGCCGCAGACCCCCCCCCCCCCACCTGAACATATTTTATGCCAAGGGACCCCCCCCATACAAGATGTGTGTTGTTAAAAAAGATATTCAAAATTATTCACATTTCTTTGAGGATTTAAATTTTTTCACAATTACATTAGGCTATAAACCTCACCAAAGGCTTAGTTTTGAACCAAAGACAAGACCACTACAATTACATATATTTTGTTTTTAGTTTTAGTTTTAGTCTCGATGGCATCCAATTATATAATGTAACCCATTCAGACCTGACTTAAAAAAATGTCTTCTAAATCCTGACAGTTTTCTGAAATACCTCATGTTTCTATATCAGTGGTGCTCAATATGTCATGTCAAGGACCCCCAGATCTGTATTTGGCCACCGACCCCCCATCTGAAAATATGTTGTTCCAGTGACCCCCCCCCCCCAGAAGCAACAATTTGAGTAAAAACGTTCACTCTGAAAGAATATATTTTCAAAGATTTGCGGCACATTTTCACGATTTCTCAAAAATAGCAGACCTACAAGCTCGTAGTGCGGCACTCGGTGCCGCGCTATGAGCTTGTAGATCTGCTATTTTTCAATATCTAAAGTGGAACAGAATGCTTAAAACACCAAAAGGGGTTCTCCTTGTTGGCCTACTAACTGGCACGATAAATCAGTGATGGGTCCAGTGAGTGAGTTGTTTGGGAACATCCTCCCGGCCCCCCCACAGTTTGGGCAACAGACAATAATATCGTGCCATTTCTTTTGCATGCAGCAAACAATCGTTTCCACCAAGCAGCATGTGCATGTCAACATCACGTGTGTGTGTGTGTGTGTGTGTGTGTGTGTGTGTGTGTGTGTGTGTGTGTGTGTGTGTGTGTGTGTGTGTGTGTGTGTGTGAGCATAGAAGATGTGCAAACTGGCAGAACAGAATGATAATCATCACGTGAATGTACAACAGGAGCCCCTTCTCTGAAACGAGGCCAGCCCAGGGGGGGACAAAAGGTTGGCATGCCTGCCCCGCTGGCAGCGGTATGCCCAGGGCCTTGTCTCCTCTCCTCTCCAGGCTGGCACTGTCCCGGTGTGGCGCCAATGGAGCCTCGCCTTCAGACGGGCACCGTCCCGACTACCCGGTACTGCTGGGGGGGGGGGGAGGGGAGCTGGTGACACCACTGGCTCCTAGTCCTACACTAACCCATTCTGGCCTGAGATCAGATTCTAAAAAATGTCTTCTACGTCAGTCGCTCTTCGATTTTTCAAAAATAGCAGACCTACAAGCTCATAGCGCGCCACTCGGGGGCGCGCTATGAGCTTGTAGGTCTGCTATTTTTCAATAGCTAAAGTATAACATAATGCTATAACACCAAAATGGGTTCCCGTTCAGAATGGGTTAAACAATACTGACTGATGTCTAAAATGTGGGGAACAGTAGCAGCCTTTCTTCAGCCTTTGTTCAGAGTGTCGGGCAAAAGTTCTCCAAAAGTCACACCCTGTGATTTTGTCGATTTGTGTAGGAAAAAAATAGCCGATCTGCTCGTCCACATAATGTACAATTTCTCCATTCATTATCAATTTACTGTTTGTGTAGTAGGACCCAAATAGCTGATTTGCTCAGACACACATATCTTATGTTTGTGTAAGACGGAAATCTACACTAATACACTAAGTAAAGCAAAGTTACCATGTTTACCCTGCAGGGTAACTGGACTAAGCCTCAAGAACTTGTTTACAGCCAGGCCCTGCTCATAGAACATTTCATGGTAGGGGTTCAATGCCTTGCTCAAGGGCACTTCAGCGGTGGTAATTTTAACGTGCCGGTCCAGGGATACGAACTATAGCGACCTTCTGATATCAAGACCGCTCCGCAAACCGTACCGCCACCGCTGCCCACTTAAAACAACCTTCAGGACTAACTGTCCGTGTCACACTGTTATTTGCCAGTGATCAGATGCCATGGTAAATGCACCATTTACCATGGTGATGGTGGTAAATGCACCATTTACCATGGTGATGGTGGGATGTGTGTATTCAGGATGTTGTCGTCCACTGGTTTTCTCTGGTAAAAACATAACACGAAAGTACTGTAAGTAGCCTTGGGAAGCAATGGTTCCCCATGTGGTTCAGAGCCATGAGGCCCATATCGGTCAGGAGACTAGCTCCTGTTTCTGTAGCATGTGAAGCAGCTTCATGTACAAGAAAGTATACACCCCCTGGACATGACACTAGTACAGTGGTTCTCTAACCCTACTTTGGGACCCCCAGGGGTCCTTGAGGGAGTTCCAGGGTGTCCCCAGCTAAAATAAAACATAAAAACAGCCCCCTCTATTTCCCAATCCAAGTGTGTTTGTCTATATAGAGCGTCGCAGTCCCGCCCCCCCTTTCATGACGACGTCAGGCCCAGGAAATAATTCCCAATGCTATTTTCCCCCATAGACATTTCAAAAAGTATTTATTTAAAGACCTTTTAAACGTCGTACGAAGCCACCTCGAGTCGTGACAAATCATGACAACAAACACAATAAGGCAAACAAATAATTACAAAGAAGAAAAACAACAACAAAAAGTGTTGTAACCTGCCGTTTCTCTCTTCTGTCTAATTATTTGTTCGGCCCGAAAAAGTTTGTTGTTGTCATGATTTGTCACGACAAGAGTTGTCTTTGTCCGCAGCGTAAAGGTCTTTAAATATAAACTTTCTCTCGAGGGCGTGGGACTGCGACGCTCTGTAATGTAACTATTTTCTGCTGGAGGGGGAAGTCTATAAATCAGGCTTCAGGTGTCGTCGTGTCCAAACGGTTTCAAACAGCCCAGGAATGTTGGTTCAAATAATATGACTCCATTGTGTTTGTTTGTCGTCTGGACACGACCACACCTCTGGGAAGCACATCAGGGCCGAATGCAAAGCAAACTGGGGGTCCTTGGAAATGGCAGGAAAGGTTGAGAACCAATGGCTAACAACAACATGCTACAGAGCAGAGGAGCACATGATGATGATGCTGCTGGTTTCATGCGGTTAAGGCCATCGGCAGCAGCATTTATAAACGAGGGACAGCTTAGATGAAGCATCCTGTAATGTGACCAGTCTCTCTTTTTTTCTTTTTTTTTAATATATTTTTTATCCCACGATTTTGTAACCCATTTTTCACCCCTGTGTCAATCATCTAATGTGATCCTGGGCTCTACACACCCTCCACCAACCTAGTCCCCATATATGGGGGACAAGGGGAGACCAACCTAGTCCCCATATATGGGGGACAAGGGGAGACCAACCTAGTCCCCATATATGGGGGACAAGGGGAGAGCAACGGACTTGAACTCATGCTTCCTTCATGCCTGAGTGTCCAAGTTGCTCCTTTACACCTGACAGGGGGGAGTTTCCCTGGTTGGACGTAGCGCGTGGAAGGAACACGTTATTCCAACCAGTTCCTTTCCCCTCCATCAGGCGCCCCGGCTGGCCAGGGGGAGGCAGTTTGACCAGTCTCTCTTTAAACATAATGAATGCATTCTAATGATGCCCCACAGCTGGAAGTATATGTAGCCTTGCAGTCCCTTCAACAATGTCAGTGTGGCCCGCAAGAAATGGACCGAAATAATGTCATGACAGTGCATATATTGCACGCACACTATAGTATATGTTTGTTTTCCTTTTTATAAATGAATGCTCTATTTTATACTGTCGCACCAAATTAGCGAAAATGGCCAATTTACAAGCTCACAACACGTTGCATTAGTGAGTCACTGTAAGCTTGTAGATCAGCTATGTTCTGTACTTTTAACAGTACAGAAAATAGGAACACAGGTTATTTGTTTTGCCATATTTACTGTAAGTGTAGGATACACACAAGGTTTCCGCCCTATACAGTGACAATACTTTTCTGCTTATTCCCCAAAGGCTGTCACTTCTCTCAGAAAGACAACAGGCCTCCATACTGTACTGTACTGTACTGTACAGTACTGTACACACTGTACATGATACGGCCAGTGAATGCACAGCCCTGAGTGATGATGATGATCACACCATGTGACGAGAAGATACCGAGACATTCTGCCACGCAGGAAGGTTCATTACATACAGTAAGGAGTACAGTAGTGGAGGATCCATGTACTGTAGGCCTACTGTAACTGTATGTATTCTTCACAGTATAGACCAAACAGACCAGGGGGGTCTTCAATGTTTTTTTTCCAAGCCAAGGATCCCTTAGCTGAGAGGATCCCTAAAGGTCATTACACACTGGCGAATTAGCGACTGGATGCGAATAAGCGATCTGAAAATGCGAAATATTGCATGTTGCAGTTCGCCTGCGAATCTCTGCAAAATACGACACCGAGCGAACAAATAAAGAGCGAAAACGGTCGCATTTTCGCACATTCGCCACTGATGTGGAAGCTTGCATGGACTTCAATTGTTTTTTTTTTAAATGCGAATTATTCGCACGAATATATCGCGTCGCCAATTCGCCAGTGTGTAATGACCTTTACACTTCATGTTACCATGAAGTGCACATGGATAAAAAACATGCTTATAACTTCATACATGAGTACATGACATATAATCATGACATCATGCAGTTTATCACTGTCATAATGACAGGAGAAAAAAACGATAACCACGCGTACAGAGTCTAGTTGAAAAACATCCCCTGTCACTTCATGTCACTCTGTTTCTCATCACTGTACACAACTACACGCGCAGGCGCACACGCGCGCGTACACACACAGTCACACACACACACACACACACACACACACACACACACACTGTATTTGACCACCAACATCTTGGTTGCCAAGTGCTAACGAGTGCTCAGTGTTAAACCTCAGCTGCTGTGCGGGGTTTCCTCGTGCTAAATGCCTACAGTTCCAGCTTTGACCAGTAGGCTTGACGGCTTCACTGTTGGCCAGCCTGTCCTGGGGGGCTTGGATCCGACTCCTACGCAAAACAAGTCCCCGCCACATAGTGACATGTTGTAGGATTGAAGATCAGCTATTTCCGCTATTTTAATTAATTAAAAAAATAATGTCTTTGTATATTTAGGTCATTTGTCATGTTTAGCAATTTATTTTATGAAGCCTACAAGGCAAACAAATACAATTTGTATTCCAAATGTTCAATGCCAAAAACACAAATGAATAAATTGTTAATCACAATTATCTGTTTGAAAATGAACCTGTCAACGATTCAAAATGCGAACATTTTGAACGGTTAAAGCTCTGCTTCCAACGTCGACTTGAAACTCGGTCGTTGTGTAGCTTTTGTAGCCGCGGCTAGATGGAGTGAATGCTAGCAGCCTCCGTGTCGCATTCCACATTAATACATTTTGTTGTTTTTAATAAATCCAGCACAATGCTGCATGCTCTCCCCCTTGGCTGAGCGGAGAGGCCACCGCACCGAGCAGCGGATGTTTGTTCTGGAGCATTCCACACGGGCAGGACGCCAATTAAAGTCAACGAGGAGCCAAGCCGTCGACACACAGCGTGTGTTCCTCTCCCCCCTCCCTCCTCCCTCCTCCCCCCCTCAGGCAAACTGGAACTTTTTTTTTAAAGGATGCAGAGCCATCGTCGTGCACAGCGTGTGTGTTCTTCTTCTGTCGGGGAAGTGGAACTTTTTTTTTGGGGGTTTTTAAGGGCATGCATGTGGCGGGGCAGGAACGGACGGGACTCCCGTTGCTTTTCGTCTGCTCCATAATGTTGTTATTTGAATTTTGGGGGCTTTGAAGGCCGTGCTGTTGTTGTTGCACCAACAGCAGCACGGTTGATTTAAGGACACCTGACCTTCGTTTATCATAGGGTTGTTGGGATGGCAGGACATTATTCACTCATACAGTAACGATCACAATGATGATTAACCCATTCTGACCTGAGATCAGATTCATACGAGGTTTCCACTGGACACACACTGGTCTGATGAACCCATTCTGACCTGAGATCAGATTCTAAAAATGTCAGTCGTTCTTCGAATTTTTCTAAAATAGCAGACCTACAAGCTCGTATCGCGCCACTCGGTGGCGCGATATGAGCTTGTAGATCTGCTATTTTTCAATAGGTAAAGCATAACATGATGCTAACACCAAAATGGGTTCCCGTTCAGAATGGGTTAAGTACAGGTGCGGGCGGGGGCGGGGGGTGAGGGTCAGACTAAAGGCTCATACATAGTCTGGATTTTCGGTGGTGGGGTGACCATTGAACTACAACATGACGTCACTGAGGTGACCACCGAACTACAACATGACGTCACTGAGCCGCGGTGAAGAGCAAACCACCGCCACCGCCCCCAGCCCTTCTCTCTGTTTTTACTCACCACCGCTCAACGTTATTTCAGCTCCGGTGGTCAGCTCACCACCGGAGCGGTGGTGGTCACCTCACCACCGGAGTGGTGGTCAGCTCACCACCGGAGCGGTGGTCACCTCACCACCGGAGCGGTGGTCACCTCACCACCGGAGCAGTGGTCAGCTCACCACCGGAGCGGTGGTCACCTCACCACTAGGCCTTAACAGGAGGTTAGTCCAACCTGTGTTGCAGGTTACAAATCACCTGTGCTGCGGTGTAACATCTGTGCCCAGAGTCACATTGGTTCCATGCATTTTATGTTTGCTATATGCACCATTTTCATGTATTTTATTATTTTTCTACCAATCTGCTTATACGCTATGAGCTTTTTTTCTAGTTATCTGCTGGACTATATGCCATGAGAAACCAGTTGGATACATGTGTTGCTATGGCAACAGGCAGTGATTGTGAAGCCCCGCCCCCCACAGCTCACCTGGCTGATGGGGTGAGGGGCCAATCACATTGTTTGAGCCACCTGGTGAGATGGACTCTGTCAGTCCAGGGTGGAGGTGAACAGAGAGACAGACTACAGTCTACTGAGGAATATTTCCCAAGTCTTGCCATACAGCCATTTGGATTATTTCCCTGAATTTGGATTTTACCTTTACCTTTGGATTTAAAGACCTTCTTTCCATTCCCGGGAGTTTGGATTTCGATCGAGGACGGACTAAGCGCGTAAAGTGTGGTAAGAGGAGACTTTCCACTACACAACATTGACTGGGTTCCATTTTGGATTTCCTTTCTTGGACATTTATTAGGTTTAGCTTTGGACAGTGACAGGACACTTGAGCTTCACACCCCCATCCCTTTTGAGGCAGTTTATTTTCTTTTGATTTCATTAAGTGACCATTTTGTTATTGAAAACCCTTATTTTTCTTTTGATTTAATAAATCACAGTTAAGCTTATTTACTGATTTCTGTAGTCATTCTTATTCTGAACTGACCCACCACCTCCCTCATTTTTGCTATATATTGGTTCCTTTACTTGTTGTTATTGTAACCGTTATAGCGGGTTACAAATCACCTGTGCTGCTGGTTACAAATCACCTGTGCTGCTGGTTACAAATCACCTGTTCTGCGGGTTACAAATCACCTGTGCTGCTGGTTACAAATCACCTGTGCTGCTGGTTACAAATCACCTGTGCTGCTGGTTACAAATCACCTGTGCTGCTGGTTACAAATCACCTGTGCTGCTGGTTACAAATCACCTGTGCTGTTGGTTACAAATCACCTGTGCTGTTGGTTACAAATCACCTGTGCTGCTGGTTACAAATCACCTGTGCTGCTGGTTACAAATCACCTGTGCTGCTGGTTACAAATCACCTGTGCTGCTGGTTACAAATCACCTGTGCTGCTGGTTACAAATCACCTGTGCTGCTGGTTACAAATCACCTGTGCTGTTGGTTACAAATCACCTGTGCTGCTGGTTACAAATCACCTGTGCTGCTGGTTACAAATCACCCGTTCTGCGGGTTACAAATCACCTGTGCTGTTGGTTACAAATCACCTGTGCTGCTGGTTACAAATCACCTGTGCTGCAGGTTACAAATCACCTATGTTGCGGGTTACAAATCACCTGTGATACTGGTTACAAATCACCTGTGCTGAGAATACAAAGAATGTTTGCTTTCGCCATCTTTGTTGAAGAAGAGTCTGGGCAATTAGTTTATTTTATGCCAGTGTTAATTTTTTGTTGGCTAAGACTAGATTAAAACTAAATACTTGGACGGGAACCCCTTTTGGTGTTGTAAGCATTATGTTATGCTTTAGCTGTTGAAAAATAACAGATCTACAAGCTCATAGCTTGTAGGTCTGCTTGGTTTGCACTCTGCTTATAGCTTGTAGGTCTGCTATTGTAGGTCTGCTATTTTTTTTAAATGGTGAAAATGTGGCGCAGATCTTTGCTTCTGGGGGGGTCCCTAGGAACAACATATTTTCAGATGGAGGTCGGCAGCCAATTACATATATTTGTGGGGGTCCTTGACATGAAAATGTTTGAGAACGACTGACATAGAAACAGAAACATGCATTTTTCATGTTTTAGAAGACATTTGTAGAATCGTCTTGGCGTCCCCCTGTCGCTCGCTCAAAGAAAACCAACGTCCCATTCTCTCTGTCTCTTCCCTTTCCTCTCTCTGTAGTTTAGTCTCCTGACGACAGTGCTGTTTTTACAGGAATGGTGAAAATAGCACATCTTATTTTCACTACATTTGTGAATAGGGCGTACAGTATATGACTGTGTGGTTAATTCACACATTTTTTTCCTGTAAATTTCAGTCCTAACCAAGATGTGCCTTCCTAGAAATGTAGTACAGTCAATATTTCACAATATTTCAATTTTTTTAAATGTAGCAAATTGAAAGTCAGCAGCTTGAACAAAAAAAATAAGTATTTAGCCCATTTAGGCCTGACGTCGAAATTTAAAACATTCTAAATCATGACAATTTTCTAAAAAAAACTCATGTTTCTGTATCAGTGGTGCTCATATATATTTCATGTCAAGGACCCCCAAATTATATGTAATTGGCCGCCGACCCCCCCATCTGAAAATATGTTGTTCCAGAGACCCCCCCCCCCCCCCCCTCCCAGAAGCAAATATATGAGTTAAAAACGTTCGCTCCGAAAGGGGGTGCATACTTAGTTTAGACTAGTCATTGGTGAGTCATGGGTTAAGGTTAGGTTTAGGTGTGCTGCCCCCGTGGGAGGTTAGGTTTAGGGTGAGGGTTTGAGATAGGTTGTAGTTGTAGGACTAATGACTGGTCTAACCAATGACTAGTCTAAACTAAGTACTGTCTAAATTTTTCAAAAATAGCAGATCTACAAGCTTGTAGCTATGAGCTTGTAGATCTGCTATTTTTTCAACAGCTAAAGCATAACATAAATAATGCTTAAAACACCAAAAGCGGTTCATGCCCAAAATGAGTTAGTTACCGTCCATCCCACCACATTTACCACCATGCACCACCAGAGACTGTATATACAACTCTCACTGTATTATGAGGAGGAAGATGAAAAATGTGACCTAATAAAGACCCTTTGACAGCATTATGCAAAAGTTGCTGAACAGCAGTGAAATATAGAGGTAGCACAATTAATCACACATGCCATTGGTAGAGAGAGGGAGAGAGAGAGAGAGTGTGAGAGCATCTGTCTTCCACACGGTGGGAGAGAGAGAGAGAGAGAGACTACTGTACATCTGTCTTCCACACCTGCTCCAGTGCTGCAGTCCAGAAGTGCATATACTGTATATCTACGTTACTGCAGTCCGAAAATATATCAAAACCCGATATTCAGAACCATTAATTAACCGACTCACTCACGGAGGTTATTCCAATGTTCACGGTTGAGAAAAGGTTCCGCAACACCTAGGCTTATAGGTTAAAACCCATTTTGGGGCGGGAAGTTCGGGAACCCCTTTTTGGTACTGTTAGCATTATGTTATGCTTTAGCGATTGAAAAATAGCAGATCTACAAGCTCATAGCGCGCCACCGAGTGGCGCGCTACGAGCTTGTAGGTCTGCTATTTTTGAAAAAATCGACTGAACGACTGACATTATAGAAACATAGCTTTTTCAGAAAACTGTCAGGATGTATAGAAGAACATTTTTGGAATCTGATCTCGGGTCAGAATGGGTGAAGTGTGAAGTGAAGGCTTAGCAGCAGGTGCATATATAGGAAAGTGCACATCGATAATAAAATAATAAGTTCGTCCCGATATTATGTCGTATCGAGAAATAGAGCTGGAGTAGTTAAAGGGATCCCATTTCATCCCTTCAGACTGTTCCTGGTTGGATCCAGTGTCTGTGTTAATAATCATTACACACAGCCTCACTGTTAGGTGGAAAACTTGTATGTCCAAAACGGTTACTTTTCAGGAAACCGGTTTTCCAGATTTATAAAACCTCACAGACACACTTAAAGCTGCTATAAGCAATCATGTCAAAAAATGTGAATGATTTATTTTATTTTTTCCAGACAGACAGCAATGGGCAAAACACTCCCAATATTGTCTTTGTCTCTGTGACACTTCTAGGGGCTCTGCATTCAAAGATGTTCCTAGAAGCTTTGTCAAGTCAAGTCAAGTCACCTTTATTTATAAAGCACATTTAAAAAACAACAGAAGTTGACCCAAAGTGCTTTCCATATAAAAAATTACATCATAAAATACAAAAATTTAAATAAACATTTAGCAATACTTCATATAAGAAAAATACAATATAACAACATTTTAAAGAACATGAAACGACAAAAAAAGCCTACTAATTACAAAAAGGTTTAAAACATTCACAGGACTAGGAGCTGAAGGCTCCAATGGAGAAAAGGTGAGTTTTTAGGGAGGATTTGAAACGGTCGATGGTTGGGGCTGGATTTGATCTGTAGTCGGAGACTATTCCAGAGTTTGGGGGTCATTACTGAGAAGGCCCCCTTAGGTCGCCTTTGGTTTTTTTGGCTCGTTGAGGGGACGGCGACAGCGAGGGGCAATTGGGAGGTTGACCTGAGTACCCTGGAGGCTGGAGGTGCAGAAACCAGGTCACAAATGTATTCTGGTGCAAGGCCATTATGGGCTTTGATTGAACGGGGGAAAAAACGGAAGTAGGAAGTATAGACCAATGGCAAAGCTTCTAGGAACATCTTTGAATGCAGATTGCGGCCCCCTATATGTTTCACAGAGACTACATTTTTTGGGAGCGTTCTACCCATTGCTGGCTGCCTGAATACCAAAAAATAAATAAAAAAAATAGCTCATTAAAATGCTGACATTATTGCTTATAGCAGGTTTAAACACTTTAACTTTAAATGTGTTTTAAACTAATAGCTATAACATGAAAAAAAGAAAACAGCAGATCCACAAGCTCAGAACGAGCTGTGGGCTTGTAGAGTGGCTATTTTGGCTACTTTTGCTACTATGTACATACAAAGTAGATTAATTTACGAAGATAAAAAAACATTGCTGAAATATGGTGATAGATACAAGGTTGCAGCGCGACATGACGATATCACTAACAGCTAGCCCACCTCAGGAGCACACACACACGCACGCACGCACAGCTGGTAGGATCACATTACTGCATCCAGTCTCTGCACTGGAGGCAGGTTTCATTGTAGCGTTCCTAATATAATACTGTACCTACTGTATAGTGTATCAGCTGATGGCATATCATTTTACCCCACCATTAATTGTTCGCTCAACTAATTTATTCACCCTTTGTGTCAGCCTTCTTCTGATTGGTCCCTGACTGACCAACCAGCAGGCTCTTTCTGCCTTGTTGTTCCGCCCCCCTGGTTCCGCCTTGTTTAATTAACCCATTCTGACCTGAGATCAGATTCTATAAATGTCTTCTACACATCCTGACAGTTTTCCATTCTGACCTGAGATCAGATTCTACAAATGTCTTCTATACATCCTGACAGTTTTCTGAAAAAGCTATGTTTCTGTGTCAGTCGTTCTTCGATTTTTCAAAAATAGCAGACCTACAAGCTCGTAGCGCGCCACTCGGTGGCGCGCTACGAGCTTGTAGATCTGCTATTTTTTTTCAATAGCTATAAAGCATAACATGATGCTGACACCAAAAGGTGGTGAAATTTGCTAAAACATCATTTTTTTTTTACAAACATGATATGCCCTGCAGTGACCATTCTGCACCTGCTGTGATGTTCCTTTTTTTTACTGACACAGAGTTTAAAATTACAATTTAATTGGACTGGCCCATAGCACTTACCCCACCCCCTTAGATAGCATTTATGTAGACTTGGATAGCATTTGACACAGACTTATAGTATGTTACCAGTAAGACGCGCAAACGCGGGAAGCAAACGCAGCTCGTACATATTTGGTTTTTTTTAAGATTTATAGCACGCCATCACACTCATGTCACCATGACTCAGCCATAACCATATAAGGAGTCCCCAAAGCAGCTCCATATATGGGCACAAAAGCGTGACACACAGACAGACAGACAGACAGACAGACATGATCTGCTAGGTCTCATAGTAAGTGCTCACTGCGTTCGCAATGAAGACGGCACTATAATTGCATTGTATGTAGTCATAGCACGTCATAGTACGTACATAATGTATAGCATAGTAGTTTATGTATAGTTTCATTATATAGATATTCCACTGTTACTTTCTTAGATTACGCATGATGTTTCATGATAAATGTTTTTATGTGATGTATTCCCATGCTTTTCTTGTTCTTGCTTAATGTAAATCGCTCTGGATTAAGAGCGTCTGCTAAATGCCTAAATTGTAAATTGGAGATGTTTGTCTAACTAACCCATGTTATTGCTTAGCTGTGATTGGAGGACCATAGCAGTTTGGGGGAGGGTCTATTTTGGTCTGCCCGTTTATTTTAGTTTCGTCACTTCCCGAATGTCACGTATCGCGCCTCACTCCTCTCCCCTGATTGGATAAAACTGGCATCCCTCCCATCCCGGCCGGCCTAAACGTGTATTTTCTGTCTCCTACTGTAGTTACAGTTACAGTACATCCTTAACTGGGACTATAATCCTCCAAACTAAGCTTCTCTAACCGGATTAACCCGGAGCTCGTCCAGCGGGGGCGGGAATTAATCCTTCTGGGAGGAACGGAAAACTATCCACACAGACGGCAACACTTGACTTCTGATCTGTAACATCACCCCCAGGGTGACTTCTGATCCATAACATCACCACCAGGGTGACTTCTGATCCATAACATCACCACCAGGGTGTGACTTCTGATCCATAACATCACCCACCAGGGTGTGACTTCTGATCTGTAACATCACCACCACCAGGGTGACTTCTGATCCATAACATCACCACCAGGGTGACTTCTGATCCATAACATCACCACCAGGGTGACTTCTGATCCATAACATCACCACCAGGGTGTGACTTCTGATCTGTAACATCACCACCAGGGTGACTTCTGATCCATAACATCACCACCAGGGTGTGACTTCTGATCTGTAACATCACCACCAGGGTGACTTCTGATCTGTAACATCACCCCCAGGGTGTGACTTCTGATCCATAACATCACCACCAGGGTGACTTCTGATCTGTAACATCACCACCAGGGTGTGACTTCTGATCCATAACATCACCACCAGGGTGACTTCTGATCTGTAACATCACCACCAGGGTGTGACTTCTGATCCATAACATCACCACCAGGGTGTGACTTCTGATCCGTAACATCACCACCAGGGTGTGACTTCTGATCTATAACATCACCACCAGGGTGACTTCTGATCTGTAACATCACCACCAGGGTGTGACTTCTGATCCATAACATCACCACCAGGGTGTGACTTCTGATCCATAACATCACCACCAGGGTGACTTCTGATCTGTAACATCACCACCAGGGTGACTTCTGATCCATAACATCACCACCAGGGTGACTTCTGATCTGTAACATCACCCCCAGGGTGACTTCTGATCTGTAACATCACCACCAGGGTGTGACTTCTGATCCATAACATCACCACCAGGGTGACTTCTGATCTGTAACATCACCACCAGGGTGACTTCTGATCTGTAACATCACCACCAGGGTGACTTCTGATCTGTAACATCACCACCAGGGTGACTTCTGATCTGTAACATCACCACCAGGGTGACTTCTGATCTATAACATCACCACCAGGGTGTGACTTCTGATCCATAACATCACCACCAGGGTGACTTCTGATCTGTAACATCACCACCAGGGTGACTTCTGATCTGTAACATCACCACCAGGGTGACTTCTGATCCATAACATCACCACCAGGGTGTGACTTCTGATCTGTAACATCACCACCAGGGTGTGACTTCTGATCCGTAACATCACCACCAGGGTGTGACTTCTGATCCATAACATCACCACCAGGGTGTTGGTGTGACTTCTGATCTGTACCATCACCACCAGGGTGTGACTTCTGATCCATAACATCATCACCAGGGTGTGACTTCTGATCCATAACATCACCACCAGGGTGACTTCTGATCCGTAACATCACCACCAGGGTGACTTCTGATCCATAACATCACCACCAGGGTGACTTCTGATCCATAACATCACCACCAGGGTGTGACTTCTGATCCATAACATCACCACCAGGGTGACTTCTGATCCATAACATCACCACCAGGGTGTGACTTCTGATCCATAACATCACCACCAGGGTGTGACTTCTGATCCATAACATCACCACCAGGGTGTGACTTCTGATCTATAACATCACCACCAGGGTGTGACTTCTGATCCATAACATCCCGCCAGGGTGTGACTTCTGATCCATAACATCACCACCAGGGTGTGACTTCTGATCCGTAACATCACCACCAGGGTGTGACTTCTGATCCATAACATCACCACCAGGGTGTGACTTCTGATCCATAACATCACCACCAGGGTGTGACTTCTGATCTATAACATCACCACCAGGGTGTGACTTCTGATCCATAACATCACCACCAGGGTGTGACTTCTGATCTATAACATCACCACCAGGGTGTGACTTCTGATCCATAACATCACCACCAGGGTGACTTCTGATCCATAACATCACCACCAGGGTGACTTCTGATCTGTAACATCACCACCAGGGTGTGACTTCTGATCCATAACATCACCACCAGGGTGACTTCTGATCCATAACATCACCACCAGGGTGTGACTTCTGATCCATAACATCACCACTAGGGTGTGACTTCTGATCCATAACATCACCACCAGGGTGACTTCTGATCTATAACATCACCACCAGGGTGTGACTTCTGATCCATAACATCACCACCAGGGTGTGACTTCTGATCCATAACATCACCACCAGGGTGACTTCTGATCCATAACATCACCACCAGGGTGACTTCTGATCCATAACATCACCACCAGGGTGTGACTTCTGATCCATAACATCACCACTAGGGTGTGACTTCTGATCTATAACATCACCACCAGGGTGACTTCTGATCCATAACATCACCACCAGGGTGTGACTTCTGATCCGTAACACTTTTGCCTCGACTAGGATTAAAAAGTGCTAAATAGCAGATCTATAAACTCACAACACGTCAAATTGAGACACATTGTGAGCTTGAGGACCTACTGTATATTTCACCATTTTCATATACATACTGTATGTGTGTGTGTGTGTGTGTGTGTGTGTACGGTTGTTGCAATGCACGTAACTCGAGCACCGTTCGCCCCAACCGACTTCACATTCGACACACGCGTTCCACACCCCCACAGGGAGTGCAGTGCCCGGTATCGAGTCGGTCGGACACACGGTTCTCCAGAACCACCACAATAGGCTCTGCCAGTCAGTCTAAATCCCCTCACATGTGCAATTTTATGTAGACACAGCACTCTCTAGTGTATATACGCATAGTTTCATTGTATATATATTCCACTGTAAGCTTCTTATCTTAGGTATGATTCATGAATGACTATTTTTATGTATATGATGTATTACCATGTGTTGTTCTTGCTTACTGTAAGTGGCTCTGGAGACTAAGAGTGCGTCTGCCAAATGCCTAAATTGTAAATTGTAAGTGCTTAATCAGACTTAATGTAATTACATTCTATTAGATTTAGAGAATCATGTTGACTCATTGATGGAGAAGGAAAAAGCAACATTAACACAAAAATAACCCTACTTCCTGATTATCCCATTACACTACATGAGCAAGATTACCGTAACCCATTTTGCCTCTGAGTGGCGCACTATTTTTGAAAATGTGTCACAAATTTAGAATATATATACACACACACACACACACACACACACACACACACACACACCGACTTTGATGAGGCTGTTATTGCTTTGTTTGTAAAAATATATGATTTTCTTAATTTCCTAAAAAATATATATTTTTAATTTCCTGAACATTTTGGAGTTATGAGGTCTCCTCCCGGACAGCAGAGAAATATATATTTTTTCCTCTGTAGAGTAAACTGATGCTACTGTAGGTCCTTGGTTTACTCGTGATGCTATACTGTAGTTTACTGAGGCACTAGTACTGTACACACTGTCTGTCTCCTTATGATCTGATGTAAAGTACTGTATGTTCACCTTGCTTACTGTTAAGACACTCTGAATAAGAGCGTCTGCTGCAGGCCTAGAGTGTAAATTGTAGATCTAATTATATTGTTATCCACACCGAGCGTTGAGGAAGCCTGAAGTGAAAAGACCAATTTTCCTCCACTGAGGCAGCGGCGACTAAAACTAAATACATTTTAGTCGACTAAAATCTTATATTTATTCGACTAAAACTAGACTATACCGGTAACACTAAAAACATTCCAGGTTGACTAAAATGTGACTGAAACTATATGAAAACTATTCAAGAGACTATATACGACTAAAACTAAAAACTAAAACAAAATTTGCTGCCAAAAACAACAACACTGCTGTTTGTTGAGGAAGCCTGAAGTGAAAAAGGAGATATAAATTCTCCTCCACGGAGGCAGGAAGCTGAAACAGTAAGAGGTGAATGTAATCTACAAGCATCTTTTATTGGCCGCCAGCCAGGGGCTCCTGTTAGCTGCATTGTATAATAATTATTATTATTATTATTTAACCGCAAAGCTGATTACATCCATGTGTGTGTGAGTGTTGCTTTTGTCAAAACGGTGGGAAAGTAAATGTTGGCAGCCAATATAAGATATACTGCTATAACCTGCCCAAGGACTCGGTATGAAAGTTGCTTATTATCAAGGTGGGTGTTGAGGAAAAAAGATTTTCATTTTTTTTTAACCCATTTTTGGCGGGAACCCCTTTTGGTGTTGGCATCATGTTATGCTTTAGCTATAAAAAAAAAAATAGCAGATCTACAAGCTCGTAGCGCGCCACCGAGTGGCGCGCTACGAGCTTGTAGGTCTGCTATTTTTGAAAAATCGAAGAACGACTGACACAGAAACATAGCTTTTTCAGAAAACTGTGAGGATGTAGAAGACATTTTTAGAATCTGATCTCAGGTCAAAATGGGTTAAAGAAATCTGACCTCATGTAACTCTGCAGTAAGCTAGTCAGTAAAGTTTCAAGGGTTGTAGGGATGGAGCTTGTTAATTATTTTATTGATAACGACCACGTTATCAATCAGGCTTATCGAGCCAGTATCTTTATATCGAGTCCACTATCGAGCAATTTTCTATTATTTTGTGGAAAGAAGGGAGAATATAAATCCTGAACAGAACCAGTATCTTTTACTAGGGCCTTCAAATACAGTACTTTTCTAACGGACGTATTAAAGGCAATTGACCTTTTTACCAATAAAATAATATTAAATAATATGTGTATACTGTCACTTTAAAAGTGTCATTTTGTTTTCACGGGCAGCGCTGGTTGGCACTAGGCATCGATTCACCTTTAGACCGCCATGTTTGTGCCAGCGTGGATGATTCACCTTTAGACCGCCATGTTTGTGCCAGCGTGGATGATTCACCTTTAGACCGCCATGTTTGTGCCAGCGTGGATGATTCACCTTTAGACCGCCATGTTTGTGCCAGCGTGGATGATTCACCTTTAGACCGCCATGTTTGTGCCAGCGTGGATGATTCACCTTTAGACTGCCATGTTTGTGCCAGCGTGGATGATTCACCTTTAGACTGCCATGTTTGTGCCAGCGTGGGTGATCACCTTTAGACCACCATGTTTGTGCCAGCGTGGATGATTCACCTTTAGACCGCCATGTTTGTGCCAGCGTGGGTGATCACCTTTAGACGGACATGTTTGTGCCAGCGTGGATGATTCACCTTTAGACGGACATGTTTGTGCCAGCGTGGATGATTGATTATACATTTATTTCTTCATCATAGCCTCTTGTCTTGATTGTTTAAACATGACGTCATATGGGCCGCTATGCCTCGATAACAGGCCTGATAAGCCCAAAGCTTTATTGATAACGGGTGCTCAAAATAGACAAACTGGAGATTTTATCGGTTATCGAGCGCCTGTGTGTGTGTGTGTGTGTGTGTGTGTGTGTGTGTGTGTGTGTGTGTGTAATAGCCTATCTTAAACGTCTCAATGCATCACAGTGCGACATGCTGCCATAGATAGAAGACATGCTGGATTCTGTGGAATCCATTAGATCCACAACATGATCATGCTCTCCTTGTCACATTATCTACAGTCCCATCGGCGTATCGGGGTCAGCATCACAACATGAATCACCTATATTTTATACAACCATGTGTCACACCGAGTATGTTAAGAAGAACGTCTAACTGAAATGAAACGATGAATAAGCATAATAATAGTCAATCTACAAGCAGACAAGGCAAACGTGTATATTATATACTTAATACAACATGGAGAACTTTTATGACAAACCCACGTCGGAGTAAACCAAACCTTATGCACACAGCCTGCAGTCTGTTGTTTGAGACTGACTCTGTCTCTCTCTCTCACACACACACACACACACTATTCTCAGCATGCAACCAAGTGTAAAATGACTTATACTGGATCTCTTGTCCACTAGTCCCTATAACATAGCTTTAGTTTCCATTTAGTTTTCGTCAGTGAAAAAAGGTAGTCGACGAACATTTTTCGTCATAGTTTTAAGTCGACGAAAACAACACTGTTCTTCATAGCCAGATAAGATACCGTAGCAGAAAAACAAAAACATCAAAGTGAAGTGAAGGCCTCGATCCCCTCTGGAACACACAGTGCTCTCCACTTCACTGTGTGTTTCGGTTCGGTTTGTTTTGAGTGCTGATATGAGAGAGAGACAGAGAGAGAGAGAGAGAGAGAGACAGAGAGAGATCCAACTCTCTGCAGCCAGAAATATCACCACCATATTAGGATGGATGAAACGGAGCAGAGCGCACCGTACTGTACTGTACTGTGACCAAACCTGGAGTTAGCTATACGGTACGGTACGGCACGCACCGATAAGGGACAACATCAGGAGGGACAAAAAAAAGCTAAATAATAATGATCCCATTCTGACCTGAGATCAGATTTTAAGTAAAAATGTCTTCTACATCCTGAGAGTTTTCTTGAAAAAGCCATGTTTCTATGTCGGTCGTTCTTCAGATTTTTCAAAAATAGCAGACCTACAAGCTCGTAGCGCGCCACTCGGTGGCGCGCTATGAGCTTTTTAAAGTTATGAGCTATGAGCTTTTTAAAGTTTTTTTTTTTTAAAGCAAAGCATAATGCTAACACCAAAAGGGGTTAGTACTAATACTAAATAATAACCGACACAAGTAAGGAACGTTTAGACATTATTTAGCTGCCAATCTACTACTTCCTCAGATTATCCTTTTGAAATATTTAAGTCAATTAATGGGCTGGTGTGATCTGTCTGAAACCTGTCTGCCTCTCTGTCTGAAACCTGTCTGCCTCTCTGTCTGAAACCTGTCTGCCTGTCTGTCTGAAACCTGTCTGCCTGAAACCTGTCTGCCTCTCTGTCTGAAACCTGTCTGTCTGAAACCTTGGCCCACATTTAGGGGGTCATCATTACATTACATCATCATTTAGATGAGTCATCATCAATAGACTGGGTGAGGAATGACATCATCACAGGCTGGTGACATCATGTGTAGTCTGAGCCACAACGGTCCCATGTGGACACACGTCTTTTCTAATCAAACCGCCAAAAGGCCTTCCTTCCTTCCATGGGCCTCCTTCAGCCAGAGAGTAGCGACACACTTTGATCTCGCCGCAAAGCGGGCGCTTATGGGCTATAGTTCCAAACATTGGAACTATCCTATTGAGACAAAGCGGGGTGCCTATGGGCTATAGTTCCAAACATTGGAACTATCCTATTGAGACAAAGCGGGGTGCTATGGGCTATAGTTCCAAACATTGGAACTATCCCATTGAGACAAAGCGGGGTGCCTATGGGCTATAGTTCCAAACATTAGAACTATCCCATTGAGACAAAGCGGGTGCCTATGGGCTATAGTTCCAAACATTGGAACTATCCCATTGAGACAAAGCGGGTCCCTATGGGCTATAGTTCCAAACATTGGAACTATCCCATTGAGACAAAGCGGGGTGCCTATGGGCTATAGTTCCAAACATTAGAACTATCCCATTGAGACAAAGCGGGTCCCTATGGGCTATAGTTCCAAACATTAGAACTATCCCATTGAGACAAAGCGGGGTGCCTATGGGCTATAGTTCCAAACATTGGAACTATCCCATTGAGACAAAGCGGGTACCTATGGGCTATAGTTCCAAACATTGTAACTATCCCATTGAGACAAAGCGGGGTGCCTATGGGCTATAGTTCCAAACATTGGAACTATCCCATTGAGACAAAGCGGGGTGCCTATGGGCTATAGTTCCAAACATTGGAACTATCCCATTGAGACAAAGCGGGGTGCCCTATGGGCTATAGTTCCAAACATTGCTCCTATGGTTGGAACTATCCCATTGAGATAGAATGAGCACTTCCGCATTTCATCCATTGTTACAATGGGAGTCGACGCTATAGTGTCGCTATACTCTCTTACTAGATTACTCTGAGCGATCCTAGACGTGTTTGGGGCGCGCTGTGAGGTTGTAGATCTGCTATTTTTTTTAATAACCAAACCAAATAAATGACACAGATGCTTTGTTTGCAGTTGGGATGCAGTTGGACATTATTTTGTCTTTACCTTTCTTTAACAAATAGCCTACAGCTGTGTGGTAACATAAGCCACGGCAAAGACTCGGTCAAACAGAGTAGAACTAGTTAGTTAACATACCTAAACAAAACATACACAAACAAACACACACCACCAAGGGTTTCAACAGGTGGTTTATAGCAAGTGTTATAAAAGCCCTAGACTGGAACTCACTCTATGCTTTTTATGGCATATTATAGGCAGCACCCGGCAGGTGTGACATCATCATCATCATACCCGGAAATGTGTACACTCTCAGAGTTACAGACCCAGTCCCATTAGGGTCCATTTGGTTCCTATATAACTATCACTTAGCTGGGAGTGGGGACCCCCTGGAACTCCCTCAAGGACCCCTGGGGGTCCCCAGAAGACCCCCACTTTGGGAACCCCTGCTCTATCACACACACACACACACACACACACACAGCGTAACTGTCAAGGCAATGTTCCAGCAGTTAGCTCCATTCCTAGCATTCCTGACATCTCCGCTACAGTATACCAACTACCAACCAACACACATAACATAACGGTCGTCTCACCACTCCTCCTCCATCACAGCCTCCACGCATCACCACCCTTCTCCTCACTATGTGCTATATAGGTCAGGTGTGCTCTTTTCAGAGTGGTTTAAATTTAACCCATTTTGACCTGAGATCAGATTCTAGAAATGTCTTCTGTGTCAGTGTGTCAGTCAAAAATAGCAGACCTACAAGACCCTACAAGCCAGCGCGGTGACATTCTTCAGGCCAGGGCCTGATAGACGGTGACACCTGGAGACTCTCTCTCTCTCTCTGTGGACTGTCTTAATAATAATAATAATAATATATACGATTTATATAGCGCTTTTCTGGGTACCCAAAGTCGCTTTACAGAAAGAGGTACAGACATATTTATTAGAAAACTATTTAAAAAGGTTTAAAAAGGTTAAAAACTAGAAATCAAAATCAAAAGAGGGACAAACAAGAAGGGGGGGTGTGTGTGTGTGGGGGGTTATGTAGGGAAAGGTGGAAAGGTGGGTTTTGAGTGTGCTTTTGAACATTTCGAGGGTGGTGGCAGCTCTGATGTGAGTTGGGAGTGAGTTCCAGAGAGAAGGGGCAGCCACTGCAAAGGCCCTGTCTGTCTCCCCATGTCCGTTTGTTAGATTTGGAACGATATAGCCCATCTTAGCGTCAAAGAGAGAGCTGCTGAATCCTTCAATAAGCATCACAATTAAGTACCCATTCAGGACAGGAACCCCTGTCAGGAACTGTTAATAAATACTTCAATCAATCAATCGATCAATCAAAGCATTATGTTATTATACTTTATCTATTGAAACATATCGGATCGTATAGCGTGGCACTCGGTGCCGTGCTACGAGCTTGTAGATCGTTGCTATTCAATGGGTCCATTTGGTTTTGGTCTCAAGAGTTATAAAGATCTATATAAGGGTCCATTTGGTTACCAACTCTCAGTCATTTAACAGGGGACCCCCTTAGGCTGGAATCCCCTCAAGGACCATATAGTACACTAACACCTACACTAAATGCCCAGGCCACCCATCCACAGTTGTGCACATAGTGAACTGGCGCCCATGCAGTCACTATGGTGATACATTCACATATAGTTGGACTAGTGCTCACCCAGTGTTTTGTTTTCGTCGACTTAAAGCTATGACGAAAAATTATCCTCGACTACCTTTTTTCACTGGCGAAAACCGAATAAAAACTAAATTTAAAATTAACTACCGGTAAGTAACTACGACTAAGACTAAATATATTGACAATTTCGTCAACAAATAAAAACTATACTAAAATGTTAGGAAGGGACTAGTGGACAAGAGATCCAGTAGTATAAGTCATTTTACACTTGGTTGCATGCTGATAATAGCAGATCTACAAGCTCACAACGCGTCGCACTACGACGCGTTGTGAGCTTGTAGATCAGCTATGCCCAGCAAGTGTGAAAACAGTAATTACGACGTCATCAATTAAGGCCCGCCAAAACACATGCATGACTAAAACTAAAACACATACCGTACATGACTAAAACTAAAACACATGCATGACTAAAACTAAAACACATACCGTACATGACTAAAACTAAAACACATGCATGACTAAAACTAAAACACATACCGTACATGACTAAAACTAAAACACATGCATGACTAAAACTAAAACACATACCGTACATGACTAAAACTAAAACACATGCATGACTAAAACTAAAACACATACCGTACATGACTAAAACTAAAACACATGCATGACTAAAACTAAAACACATACCGTACATGACTAAAACTAAAACACATGCATGACTAAAACTAAAACACATACCGTACATGACTAAAACTAAAACACATGCATGACTAAAACTAAAACACATACCGTACATGACTAAAACTGAAATAGAAATCTGCTGCCTAAAACAACACAGCTGCCTCACACAATATTATGTGTCGCTTCCACTCGACCCATAAACCATGAATGAAAGGTATGCCAGTTTAATTAAATGTAATGCCTCATAAACCATGAATGAAAGGTATGCCCGTTTAATTAAATGTAATGCCTCACAAAACAAGATGTGCCAAAAAAAGAGAAGAGATGATGACAGAACAACAACAACATGCAACACAACATGCTGGTCTAAAGACAGGATATTTGAAATATATTTTTATTAGAGCTGCAGCTATCGATATTCGATATATATTCCTATATCCTATATCCTAGTTTTTACGATTATTATTATATTGCTTACTTTTTTAGATACCGGTAATTGAATAATAAGTGTTTTTGGGAGTCAACACAAAGCAATTCTACTTTTTTATTTTATTAGAATCAACTAAATTGATAAGTCTGATTAATCACTTAACCCATTTTGGTGTTTTAATGAGCTTGTAGCCCCCCCCCCCCGACCAAGAAGCAAAGATTTGAGTTAAAAAAACATTCGCTCTGAAAGAATATATAATTCAAAGATGTGCGCTACATTTTCACAATTTTTCAAAAATAGCAGGTCTACAAGCTCTTAGCGCTGCACCAAGTGTATGAGCTTGTAGATCTGCTATTTTTCCAATAGCTAAAGTATAATAACATATTAATGCTTAAAACCCCAAAAGGGGTTCCCCCGTCCTGAGATGGGTTAAACGAGGCCAGCAACCTCTTCTGCAAGACAGTCAAAGGCTTCTTTGACCAAGAAGAAGAAAGACCGTCTGTGTGGAATCTGTCACATTGTTCAGTACTTATTAGTAAGTGCTTAAGTGTGGTGGTTGCTTCAGTAACAACATGTATACTTCAACGATTGAAGTGGCAACCACAGTCTTAGCATTGCTCTATTATTATCAAGCCCATTATATCATATTTTATATTCTCTGCATTTTTGGCATGCTACAGTTTGCAAGCCACATTATGTTAGATGTCATGTCAAATTAGACCCGCTTCATTGGGTGTATCACGTAATCATATTTAGCCCGTTAAAACCGGGAAAGCAGCTCTGTGTCATTTTAGATTTTTGGCTGTTGGCTGTTCAGAAATAGCAGATATACAAGCTCAAGCTAAGTTTGTACGTCTGCTATTTCTTTTAACATTTTTTGAAAAACTCTTGTTTGATAGTGTGAGAGCTTGCTGGTTTATAGGCAGCATTAGCAGCACAAATCTTTGAATATATATTCTTTCAGAGTGAACGCGTTTTTAACTCAAATCTTTGAATATATATTCTTTCAGAGTGAACGTTTTTAACTCAAATCTTTGCTTCTTCTGGGGGGTCCCTGGAACAACATATTTTCAGATGGGGGTCGGCGGCCAATTACATATATTTCTGGGGGTTCTTGACATGAAAATGTTTGAGAACCACTGACATAGACATGAGAACCACTGACATAGAAACATGAGGTATTTCAGAAAAGTCTGTAACGGCGTGGCCTGTTTGAGTGATTAGATGTATAATATATATGTCAGGCCTTCCTGAAGCCTTGGCAGGCCAGTAGAAAAGCTCTTAAGACACTGTCTGCCTTGTATCTAATTATTCACACAAGCAGCAGCAGCAGCAGCACTGCAGACATGAAGAGATCCACAAAGACTGTCCACGCCCTGCCAACTTAGTCTGTGGCAAGTGGAACACAGTCACGCTTATATTGGCCTCTACTGTACAGAGCCATGAGTGAGCACAACGTTCTATATGGCCTCTACTGTACAGAGCCATGAGTGAGCACAACGTTCTATATGGCCTCTACTGTACAGAGCCCTGAGTGAGCACAACGTTCTATATGGCCTCTACTGTACAGAGCCATGAGTGAGCACAACGTTATATATGGCCTCTACTGTACAGAGCCATGAGTGAGCACAACCTTCTATATGGCCTCTACTGTACAGAGCCATGAGTGAGCACAACGTTCTATATGGCCTCTACTGTACAGAGCCATGAGTGAGCACAACGTTCTATATGGCCTCTACTGTACAGAGCCATGAGTGAGCACAACGTTCTACTGTATATGGCCTCTACTGTACAGAGCCATGAGTGAGCACAACGTTCTATATGGCCTATACTGTACAGAGCCATGAGTGAGCACAACGTTCTATACATAACCTACTGTACAGAGGCATGAGTGGCCTACTGTACAGAGCCATGAGTGAGCACAACGTTCTATATGGCCTCTACTGTACAGAGCCATGAGTGAGCACAACGTTCTATACATGACCTACTGTACAGAGCCATGAGTGAGCACAACGTTATATATGGCCTCTACTGTACAGAGCCATATGAGTGAGCAGAACCTTCTCTCTCAAGCAACACATTTGTACGAAGGCAAAGACATAAGAAGAGACATTGCGAGACGCTGTTGAACTTTGGTAGGGTGTCTCTTTTCAGCAAAGAGGGGGTGGGGGAGGTGGGGGGGGGGGGGGGGGGGAGGAGGGGGGGGAGCTGACAGAGGACTCCATCTTGCCCCTTACCCCTTATCCCTAAACTTATTTGCCATTTGTTACTATTTTAAAATATTTTAAAAAAATAGGTCAACTAGCCAATCTACATCGACACGATGTTACTAGCTTGTAGATCGGCTATATTTGTACTATTACTATTACTATTTGTACTAGGGATAAGGGTTAAGGGGTGGTGCAAGATATAGGGCAGAGTGTACAGACAGAGTGAAAGGACAAGTTCACTAAGTATTGACGCTTTAAGTGGTTACATTTTCTTTACAGTACTGTATGTACACTATCTATTGCTGTCAAATCATCAAGTCTATGAAGAATCTAATTGAAATCTGTGAAAAAGAACATTATGATGACTGCCCATAATTCCGACATCCCGTTAGTCTGACTGTGGCTTCCGCCTGCGGTTCGGGTTAGAGATCTCTTCTACGCAGTGATATCGGTATCGCTACGTGAGTCGGAATAAAGGGGTGTTGGAACAATGACATGGCACGTGTACAGTAGTGGGGTCCCTGCTTCATCTCTCTCATCTCTCTCTCTCTCTGGAATATGTTTGAAACACTTTAACCCATTCTGACCTGAGATCAGATTCATACGAGGTTTCCACTGGACACACACTGGTCTGATTAACCCATTCTGACCTGAGATCAGATTCTAAAAATGTCAGTCGTTCTTCGAATTTTTCAAAAATAGCAGACCTACAAGCTCGTATCGCGCCACTCGGTGGCGCGATATGAGCTTGTAGATCTGCTATTTTTCAATAGGTAAAGCATAACATGATGCTAACACCAAAATGGGTGCCCGGTCAGAATGGGTTAACAACACAACTCTTGTATGGGGTTCCCTGTCTGACATAGACTATGTTCAGATGGGGGTCCCCTGACTGGGTTTTGGCGAAACGTTTGCTGTAGCTATAATGTCTTGAACCCACCTACTGACTGATGAATCTAATCTAATGTCATCTGGATCGGCTTTGTGAAGAATTCACCACCACCGTTCTTTGTCTGCACTATAACTGGTATAAAATGTAACCAATCCAAAGATTTTTTAATTATTGAATTATGTTAAAATTACAAATAAACAAATAGCCCCGAAGCCACCACGTGTAATAAGCCACTTATACTGCCTGTAATATGTTGTAACGACAAATTAGCAAAAAAACAGTCGGCCTAGCTCACAATGTGAGGAGATGTAGACAGACTTGTACACCAGCTATTTTCACTACTTTTTGTTTAAATAAGGGGAATTGACAAATGATTTGCTCAAAATAGGCATGCCAAGCTGAAAGTGGTTAAGAGGGTGGGACAGACAGACAGTGTGAGAGAGGGATTGTGAGGGTGTGTGTGTGTGTGTGTGTGTGTGTGTGTGTGTGTGTGTGTGTGTGTGTGTGTGTGTGTGTGTGTGTGTGTCTCTCTCTGTCTGTCACTGTCAGTCTGTCTGTCTTAGACTGTCCTGTAATGTCATTCATGTCGAATGTCATGTTTTTATGTTCTGTGTGGACCCCAGGAAGATTAGCTGCTGCTGTATGCACCAGCTAATGGGGATCCTAATCAAACTCTAAACTCTAAACTGTCTGTATGCGTGCATGTGAAAGAGTGTGAAGTGGTGTTTGTTTGTGTGTGCGTGCGTGCGTGCACATAGCTCGAGTGTGTGTCCATGTGTGCGCGTGTCCGTGCGCGCGGCCATAGAGACGGTAATTACCTGGAAAGGCATGTGGGTCGGACGCTCCTCTCTTCAGGCACTTGGAACACATGACGTGTATGGAGTAGTGGAGGCCGGGCCACTCCCTCAGCAGCACGTTCAGCTCGTCCAGGAGCGGCGTGATGGCCTGCCAGGCCGTCCAGATGTTGGGCAGCGAGGCGTGGCTGGCCACGGACAGCGTCTCCGTGGTGGAGGAGGAGCGCCTCCCCCTGGCGGCGTCCGGCGGCGGCTGGTGGTGGCTGATCATCACGGGGACCTTCCCGCGGTACGCGAAGATCTGGCGCCTCCCGTCCGAGCGCTGCACCACGTGGCCGTTGATCTGCGCGCTGAAGCGCGCGAACAGCCCCGGGGGGAACACGAAGGGGAAGCTGTAGTCCACCTGCAGCTGCTCCACGGAGAAGAAGTGACACGTGGCCAGAGAGCTGGTCCCGCCGCCCGGCCAGTCGTCGGCCGCCGCGTGGGGCTCGTCGCTGCTCACGTAGCTGGGGAACTTGTACCACACGGTGGCGCCGTTCAGAGGCTTGGCGCGGTGGTGCTTGTTGATGCAGTAGCAGATGCCCATCTTCTCCAGCAGCTCCATGATGAGGTGCAGGTCCTGCTGCGTCTGGACCAGGGGCTTCAGGAGCAGGCGGATGACGTTGGAGGACAGGACGCCCTGGCGGACGAAGTCCTCCACGTGGTGCCGGAGGTGAGCGACCCGGTGCTTCTCCCCCTTCTCGTCCTCCGGCGTCGCCGCCGGGCTCGCCCCCGCGGCGCCACCCGCCGCCGCCGCGTCCTCCCTCGTGCCCTCGGACAGGAGCCGCTCCAGGAGCGACGACTCGTCCTTCTGGAAGAAGACGTTGAGGATGGCGATGAAGCGCGGCAGGTTGTGGAAGACGTACTCCTTGAGCGGGAGGCTGTCCTCGAAGTAGAGCAGCTTGCCGCTCTCGTGCAGGTAGGACAGCGCGCTCTGCAGGCGGTCCTCCGTCAGGCCCGCCTGGAGGCCCAGGCGGGCCGAGTCCCACCACGACAGCCACAGGTCTTGGGGCTTAAAGTGCAGCTCCTCCAGCGTCTGCCAGGACCGGGGCAGCACGCGGTGGAGGTTGGGGAAGATCTCTCTTTGGTCCGCCACCGACATGAGCTTCTCCCGGAGCCTCTGGATGTTCCGCTGGCTGCCCGTGCAGGAGACGCACAGCACGGGGGAGAGGATCTGCAGCCGGTGGTTCAGCATGTACTGCAGCTGGGCCCTCTTCCGGCGCAGGTTCCTGTCCGTCACGCCGTAGAAGACGATGTGGGGGCTGGAGGTGCGCACGTTGTAGCCCTGCTCCAGGGCCTGGTCCACCTGCTGGGAGAGGCTCCTCAGGCACTGGGTGTCGCCCTTCTCCTGCAAGGCGATCTGCCTGTGGATGTCCAGGCTCTTCTCCTCCAGCTCCATGTCTCCGCACAGGTCCCGGTGCGTGCCCACCATGCACACCACCGCGTGGGGCACTTTGGCGCCGAGCAGGTGGAGGAAGTACCCGACGTGGGCGTAGAAGTTCTTGGCCGAGTACGCTTTGAGGTTCACCACGAGGACGTACAGAGCACCGGGGGACAGGAAGAAGGGTTTGATGAGGTCGTAGTTTTGCTTCCCTGACAAGTCGTACACTAGAAACGTGAGACTGCGCTCGGCGTCCGCGACCCAGTTGGTCACTTCGATGCCCTTGTTGCCCTCGTTGCCTCTGGCGTCGTGCGGCTTGCGGACCACACTCCGCCTGAGCAGCGTCTTGCCCGCGTCCGTCGTGCCCATCAGGACCAGCTTTAGCCGGGGCTTCACCGCGTGCTGGGAGTGCGTGAGCTCCTTCTGATAGGCCGCGATGTAAGGAATCCCCTTCATGCACACCTCGTAGGGAGGCTGAATGAGGGGGTTGTCCTTCACCTTCCAGATGTTCACTTTGGAGAGCTTTCCGAAGTTGTCCGGGAGAATGGCTATCTGGTTCCCCTGAACGACCAGCTCCTCCAGCCTCTCCAGCTCCACGATGGAGTCCGGCAGGTAGGTGATGTTGTTGTTGTCCAGCCACAGGTTCGCCAACTTCACCATCTGCCCGATTTCCTTGGGCACGAAGGACAGCCGGTTCCTGCTCAGGTAAAGCTCCTCGAGTCCCGCGATGTTTAGAATGGCCTGGGGGAAGTCCTCGAAGGAGTTCGAGGACAGATTGATCATTTTGAGCCTCTGGAGGTTGGCGAAGTTGGGAGACAGCGCGTTGAGGTGGTTGCCGTCCAGCATCAGGCTCTCCAGACTCCGGAGGTGGCAGAAGGTCTCGGGCAGCGTGGACATGTGGAGGCTGCTGAGCCAGAGGATCTTGATGGAGCGCAGCTTCATGATGTCCGCCGGCAGCACCTCGAACTTGTTCCCGGAGCAGTCCAGCTCCTCCAGGTCCAACAGCGCCAGGACCTCCGGGGGGAACTGGTGCAGCTGGTTGTGGTCCGTGTCCAGCGTGCGCAGCCTCTTCAGCTGCGAGAACGACCGGGGGAAGTCGCCGAGCTCGTTGAAGCTGATGTCGAGCTCCTCCAGCGCCTGCAGGGCGCCCAGCTGCGAGGGCAGATGCTGGATCTTGTTGTGACTGACGCAGAGCTTCTTCAGCAGCCTCAGCCTGCCCACGTCCTCGGAGAAGCTCCTCAGGACGTTGTGGCTCATGTCGAGCTCCACCAGCTGCGCGAGCTCGAACACGGCGCGGGGCACCGTGGCGAACTTGTTCCGCCGCAGCACGAGGACGCGCAGGTTGGCCAGGGTGGCGCCCAGGCCGTCGGGCAGCGCCCGCAGCGAGTTGTTGCCCAGGTTGAGCGCCTCGATCTCGCCTATGTCCTCGGGAAACGTGATCTCCTCGTCCTGGCTGTTCTTGGCGCACAGGGTGAGGTGGCGGAGGTTGCTCCGCAGCTTCCTGGAGCGGAGGGCGGCGTCCCGCCACAGCCGCACCGTCTTGAGGTTGCTCTCCTCCTCGTCCTTGTTGTTGCCGTCCTGCTCCGTGACCATGACGTCCCCCGTGGTGACGGTGACGGTGGCGGTGGAGCCCTCCGTGTTGCTTTCATTGAGAGTTTTCATCAGTTACCTTTCCGCCGGAAAACTGCGTCTTTCGTCGGTCACGGTCGCGGCGGCGCACCCGGCGGCATCGCGGCCGTCATCGCACGTACATTCCATATTATAGGGACCCACTATATATAATATAGATGATATTCCGATCAAAGATGTTCAGTCCGCATCAAAACGTCTGGATGATGTGCAGCAGCAACATCCTCCTCTCTTCCTGCGACACACACTCACTCAACTCACACACAATACAATAACACACACACACACGAAAATCCCTACCGCAAAATAATAGCTCGCCAAACGTGTGTTGTGAAAGACGTACTCCTTGAGGGGGAGGCTTTGCCCTTCAGAAACGTCCGTTTGCTGGTACTTCTTGTCATTTTAAAATACAGAATGTTCCTCCTCCTCCTCCGTCTCCGTGGATGAAAGAAACGAGCTGATCCTTATTGTTGTGTCCCTTGGTGTTGTTCCACCGGAGTGGATGCTACTGCAGTCGGAAATGGACTGGCGAGCGCGAGCGACCCCTCCACGTCTGTGTTGCCACGTTGGGGGGTTTTTAAGGAGAGAAATAAGCAAACCATTGATTGATTGATTGAAATATTTATTAACAGTTTGCAGAATTACAATACATTTCAAGCACAACTCAATAAACTGTGAGTGGACGACCCAATAAAGCATTACACTTGTTTACAAGAGGGTCCACCTTGTTCAATTCATCAAAACATTTAGAGACGTACAAATAGACACTACTATAATGGCCAAAGAACAGAACAGGAATTCATCATAAAGGAGGTAAAAAGGGAAAAGATACATATACAGTGAAGGGATTGAGATTTTATGGGGCCAGTTTCAAAATTGCAGCCGTGCGTAGGTGCCCTTTGAGAGCGGTTTTGAAGGAGTCAAGGGATTCGCATCTCTTAATGACTGTTGGTAGGGCGTTCCACATTTTGGTGGCATAGGAGCGAAAATAATTTAGTCCCTTGTTTGTGCCGAATCTGGGTTGCACATGGTTTGTTGCACTCCCTCTGGTGTTGTGGGTGTGGACTTCGTTAACATTAAGGAAGTATTTAATTTTAGACGGGTACACATGGGTATCTTGGTGGTGTATCGAATCTTGTGGACCAGACCCATTGCAAGATGCTGTACTCTGTCGTCGACCCTAACCCATCCCAGCCTGTCAAAGTGGGCAGGGGTGAGGTGGGTCGTCGACCCTAAAGCCTGTCCACGAAACACATTTCCATGGGTCACACAAGTATTGTTTATTGTTTATTGTTTATAAGGATCCCCATTAGCTTTTGCCTTGACAAAAGCTAGTCTTCCTGGGGTCCGACACAGACAAACATTTAACATTTAACAAAGGCAATACTTACAATTGTTTACAAACACTAACTCAAAATAAAACATAGTAAAATAAAATATAAAATAAGAAATAAAAAACAAAGAAAAACATAGAAAGAAAATCACTTTCAACACATTATACATTTGAATTATTATTTTCCCAGGGTTACTGCAGTATGGTTTACATAAGGTGTTCTTTTAACTTGATGAATTTTGTATTTGTATTGGTTATACACTTTGGTAGTGCATTCCAACCTATTACTGCTCTATAGATAATAGAAGATTTAAGAATATTTGTTCTTGGTTTAAGTGCCACCAAAACATCCAAACTGGCTTGTCTAGTCATATGGTTATGTTCGTCTCTTACATGTGCTATACCTGTTCAAAGAAATACTGTGGGTTTTTTTGTCCATTAATACATTTCTGAAAAACGTAAGAATACGTTCCCCCCCTTTCCCCTCACTGTATATGTATCTTTTCCCCTTTTGCTTCCTATGTGATGAATTCCTGTTCTGTTCTTTAACTACATAGAAGTGTCTATTTGTACGTCTCTAAATGTTTTGATGAATTGAACAATGTGGACCCTGTTGTAAACAAGTGTAACGCTTAATTGGGTCGTCCACTCACAGTTAACAGTCTTTGTATTGAGTTTGTGCTTGAAATGTACTGTAATTCTACAAATTTAATAAATATTTCAATCAATCAATCAAAAAACGTGAATGTAATCTATTCTCAACAGTAAGCCATGAGTAAATTAAATATCCCTTATGTTTGAGGGGCACCAGCACCTCCTATACCTCTACCGCTTTTGTCCCCACAAAATGTCCACAACATTGACAATGAAGGGAAAATGTACGTCATCTTGTCCCACACGTCTCATGTCTCATATTTTGCCATCGACGGTGAAAGGAGAAATTAGGTCAAATGTCCGCCAAATATGACGTAAATGTAGTGGCAACCTGCAGGCATTCTGATATTGGCCAGTATAGCCTATATAAGATGATGCGTGATAATGTATACGATGATATAAGAGCGCCCCTCACTTCACACAGGTGTGATTTTGTATTTTACTATAGAGCAGTGCCGGTGCCCGTTGGGGTACTTACTGGTCTACTTGGAACGATGCAAGTTGGAAATGCTTACCCCTATGTGAGAACCACAGATTTAAATAATTGGTAGAAGCAAACTTATAGCCTGACACGCACACCTGCATTTTCATTTTGTGTCACTTCGCCAGAACATAATATAGGCTATATTCTTTAATGAGTGTGGCTTGCGTTTCAGGGCTGGAGCCAGGCTAGAAGCAAGTCCAAATAAGCAACTTTATTTTTATTTATTTTTTTTTTGAATGATTGAATAGTTATAGCCTAAACAGCACGAGGTACAGTCAGATATTGAAGCTTAAAGGATAACCAAAAAAAGCCTGCTGTAAACAAGTGTAATAACGCTTTATTATGGTGTCGTCCACAGTAACAGTTTTTGTATTGAGTTGTGCTTTGGTGTGAAATGTACCCATTCTGCATAGCCTACTGTTAATACATTCTTCAATCAATCAATCACCTGTGTATTCAATTAATCTACATACAAGTGAACTAGCCTACAGAAACGAGCCCCAAAATACTAGTGAAAGTGCCAAGAAAACTCCGCTTATAATAAGCAGACTTGGCAACAGCGGTCAACGCCCGTCCAACACCGCGTCATCATCCTGGACCCGCCTCCTTCCGAAAATACCAGATCCACAAGCTCACAAAGTGTCGCGTACACGCCGCGGTGTGAGCTTGTAGATTTCCACTGCGCCGCGCGACACCGTCGTGGGAAGAAGTATACATTGGACAAGTGTCGTTTTGTTTTGCACCTCCGGACTAGAGCGGATACGGAAACTCTTTGTCGTAGTATCCACATGTGTATGTGGAATTCCACCGGATATAGTAAGGCGGGCTCTAGACCGAATATGAGCGCTCAACAGTAAATATAATCCTAGCTTTCCACAGCAGGTACAGCAGTTTTGAGTGTTTGTATAAACACAAACATTGAAGACAAAAGTGAGGACGCAAATTGTGATTGGCCGGAATGTAGATGGTCGACGTTATGTATGATGATAAATTATGATGATAATAGATCAAGCGCCCCTCACTTCACACGGGTGTGATTTTTAAATATTTTATTATAGGCCTACAGACGTAAATTGGGAAGTGTTTCTTTTATAAATATAAAAATACAAATATATTAACACAGACTATACACACATTTTGCTCAATATTCTGCCTCTGCTGTCTGCCCTGCTTCAAATGATGTGACCTGGAGCCCCCTACTGGCCATTCTACTGTAACTACAGGCCTTGGATTGTTTTGTAACACTTCTGATAGATAGATAGATAGAGTGAGTCCCTGGACCCCAGTTCCCACAAACCCTGCTCATCCAAGTAGCCTATAGTATGAAGATGTATGAACCCAAATGACGTCACAGGGGGCAGTACAATAAATTATAGTGAAGATAACATACTGGGCTCGCTACTCAAGCCCACAATTATAATGTAAAAACAGACCGTTGATTCCAGTGTAGCCTACACGTGTACTGTACACTCTCCAAGTGAAAGCAACACAGATGATTTCACAGTGTAGATTATTGGGGTCCTATAGAGATACTAATCTTACGTTGTGGCGGTGTCTCAGCGGGTAGAGTGGCTGGATGGTAACCGCTATAGGTTGCCAGTTCGAACCCTGTGGTGCTCCCCCAGAGTTAGTGTCGAAGTGTCCTTGAGCAAGACTCTGAACCCCTAATTGCTCCTGATGTGCTGGTTGGTGCCTTTCGTTGCGGCGGTGTCTCAGCGGGTAGAGTGGCTGGATGGTAGCCGCAAGGTTATCAGTTCGAACCCTGTGGGCTCCCCCAGAGTTAGTGTCGAAGTGTCCTTGAGCAAGATTCTGAACCCCTAATTGCTCCTGATGTGCTGGTTGGTGCCTTTCTTTGCGGCGGTGGCTCAGGGGTAGATGAGTGGTTGGATGGTAACCGCTATAGGTTGCCAGTTCGAACCCTGTGGGCTCCCCCAGAGTTAGTGTCGAAGTGTTCCTTGAGCAAGACACTGAACCCCTAATTGCTCCTGATGTGCTGGTTGGTGCCTTGCACATGGTTTCCGCCACCATCGGTGTATGAATGTGTGTGTGTGTATGGGTGAATGTAATGCACAATGTAAAGCTCCTTGGATAAAGGCGCTATATAAATGCACCATATACCATTTGTGTGAGTGTGGGTCCTTGGCCTAACGCTAGGGGTTCTTTGAACAGAAAATAACTGGACTACACATCTACACGCCCCCCACACAGACCACACAGTGGATGTCAGTTGTGAAAGGGACTAAGAAGCACACAAGATAAATATCAAATGAAAAAAGATTTTCAGAATGTGTATTTGTAACCACATCTTGTCAGCTCAGAATAAAGTAGACTATACGACATCTTTTGGGAAACACCTATGATCTGCAGCCCCCCCTAATACTCGATAAAAAAACATGACAAAAAAACAACAAAAAGAAAACAAGAACAAAAAAAGGTCGTCATAAGAAAAAATAAAATAAAATAAGCCCTGGGTCTGTTCTGGGATAAATAAAATAATAACAAAAAAAAAATGTAAAAATCCAGAAATTGTAAAGGTGTTTGTTTATATGTTAGCTTTTCATCACCCTCTTCGAGCGCTTCAGGATATTGTACTGTCTCAGATGATTCTTCCAATTTTCAAATATGGCCGTGCTCGTGTCTCTGGTGACGTCCGAGTACTGCCTGGCGTAGCTCAGCCGGGGGTCGTTGGGGTCTATGAGATTGTGCGACAGGGGCATCATATGGCCGATCTCCTGGCTCTCCGTCCCATAATGGTCATATCCTGGCTCGTGCGACGCGGCGTACCCTCTCTTCGGTTCGTAGCAGAGTTTCTCTGCC
Organism: Protomyctophum bolini; assembly: GCF_963924005.1. NCBI lineage: Eukaryota > Metazoa > Chordata > Actinopteri > Myctophiformes > Myctophidae > Protomyctophum > Protomyctophum bolini. The sequence continues at coordinate 46,781,763 of NC_137867.1, read as the reverse complement.
TGGTTCCTCTGTTTCTGTATGCGCTCCTGTCTCAAGAGCTCCATGGGGCCTCCCTTCTTCAGCAGTCCGCCAGGCTTCTGGCTGTTGCTGTAAACGAGTCTCTCCGTCAAGTCTGGCTCCTTCTTTTCGAACAGCTCGTCGGTCTTCAGACGTCGGGCTTTCTCCTTCTCCCGCTGCGTGGCGAACAGCTTCTCGAAGACCCCCTTCTGTATCCTCCGCGCGTCCCTGGTGTTCTGCTCCTCCAGCTGCTTCCACAGCTTCTCGATTTCCTGAGAGGTCGGGTGTTTGTTCCTCTGCTCGTCCTTCTCCTGCAGCTTCTTCTTCAGGTCGTCCTTCTTCAGGTCTTCTCTCTCCAGTTGCTCCTTGGCGTAGCGCGCCACCCTGGCCATGTTGTCCCTCTTGCTGGCGGGGAGGTCGGGCGGGGTGGGCCTCTGGTTCTTCTGCCTGTTCTTCTGCTTCGTCTGTTCCTTCATGGCCTGCTCCCAGAGGTGGTGCTCCCAGAGCCGCTCGATCTCCTCCGCCACCTTGGTGTCCTCCAGCTTCTTCCTGCGCAGCAGCCTCTGCTTCAGTTCGACCTGCGCCTCCCGCTGCTTCTCCACCTCGGACAGGAGGAGGGCGCTGTGGAGCCTCCGGACACGTTCGGTCTGGGCAAACTGCTGGGCCTTGGCCCTTACCAGAGGGTCGGTCATGGCCCTCGGCGCCGGCTGAGGCATGTCTGCAACAGTGGCGCTGTTCTTATTCCTTTTTCCACTTGGCTTGGCGTCCGTCCGTTAGTCAAGTGATGGCGAGCGGGCGAGCCGCCGTGTATTTACAGCTTCGGTACGGCGGCGATTGTGACGTCACCCGGTATGGAGCGTGTGACGTCATCATTAAAGCGCGGGGCATGTCATGTGACATCCAGAGCCATGAGTTACGATATTGAGGGGGCAGAAACCGAGCGCTCGAGCGCTGTTCATACAGCCTGAACTGAGACAATTCAGCTGGAGTTGGAAATACATTGTTTTCAACCACAGAACACTCATTGGGCTAAATTAGGCCATATAGCCACTTGCCCAAATGTGATGACCTCACCTCATCACATTTGGGCACATTTGGGCAAGAGGCTAGATAGAGGCTGGCTCTGGCTGTTTTTAGCCCAAGGAGTGTTTTTCGTGCAAAACTAATGCTTTGGAATGTATTCAGAATCATGAAAAGTAGTTTGACACATTGCATGCTTCTTAAAGCATAATTCAAATTAATTTGTTTTGCCTTACAGGTTTTTAATGGTAGGCCTATATAGGCTTAATTACTCCAACTTTCAACCGCTGAATTGACCATGATCCACAATGTATACTCTTTTTGAGCGGCTACAGGTTTAATGTTTGTTTTTAGTTCAATGTTTGTTGTAAAAACGCCATTGACAATAAAGATAATTTAATGTTTGTTTTGTCTCAATGTTTGTTTTACATCATCATGTTGATATAATGTGGTGCCCCCACCACACTTCACACGGGTGTGATTTTTATTTGGATGAACCTATAACATAAGGATCATAAAAAAAAACCTTGAACGATTACTTTTTGCAATTTCTCTTGGGTCAAATCTTAGCTTGACTGGCTGGCCTTAATTGACAATGATTGCTTCTGAGAAAACAGATGACTCCGCCCACTGCAGGCTTCCGATGTAAAAAAGTAAGAAAAGTGGTGAAACTGAAACATGATGAGACCAATCAGACCATGATGATCCGAAGCCCTCAGCTCACCCACCCAGCTCACGGACAGCCAGGAACAGTGTCAGCTTGCATGCCGACATAAATAGTCCCACTTTAGGAGGTAAGTTGATGATTGTACACGTTGGAACAGATACAGTATGTTTAAAACGTCTGTATTTTTAAAACAATAATAATAAATTGTGTCACTCACGGCCGAGGCAGCCATGCATGGCATGCCCACACAATTACGCACAGTGCCGCAGCACACACGAACCACATGTGCAGCTGAGTCCAAAAAAACACACTCAGCTGAATGGGAATCTATACTCAATCTAGTTGTTACAAATGACATTCTTAACTAATTTATCGTCGATTGAAAGAGTTTTAAATATGGTTGTTTATATGAATATTTATTTATTGACATTGAAGTTGAATTATTTGTTGCGCACCTGTCAATCTGTTGATTAGAGCACTGCAGAGAGCAGTGGTTTTCAAACCTGTTGACACTCGTTCCGGACCCCCTTTAGAAAATAAATGATAATGCCAGGGACCCCCTTAAGATTTCTACGGCTCTAGATTCTCAACACGTTTAATTTCAAGGACCCCCATTTTGACATGACTTAGGTTACAGACCCCCCCCATTTAATTTGATCATTTCGATCTCTGGGACCAATTTATATTAAGTTTAGTTAGTGTACAAATGGACCTGTCATTTTTTGTACACTCTGAGTTACAGACTGTCACACTCTGGTCTTGAGTGAAGGTAGTGTTTGCCAAAAGGCACTTGATCAGCTCTCAAAAACACTCATGGCAAATCCTTTTATAGCTAAATCAAAACAGTTTTTAATTCTTCGCAGAGTTCACATGGAATGGTCGTTGAAACAAACAGAGCACCAAAATAAGTAGTTACAGTAACTTACAGCCCACTGGCCAGGTTGGCCCTACCAATTAAGGTCTGCTCCCTGTGTAATCCTACATTGATTGCTGGGGCAGTGGCAGGTGCTCCTCTTATAAAGGCTCGCCAACAATTTCTGTAGGCGTACTTCTTTGCGTTTTAATGGCTGAAACTGTAGCGAACATTTTCCAATGCTACGCAAAAGCAAGCCTGATAAAAGTATCAAACTCAAAATGTACCAGAACACGGGAAATTACATCTACAGTAGATGTAGAGTAGTACTCTGTTAAAATGTTTCGGGGAGAGGACCCCCAGATATTCCACGCAAAGGGATTCTTATTTTGTATGCAATTCACTTCAGCTCATTTTATTACGCCTACTAATCGTATATCTGTTTTGACAGTGGCACCAATCATCTGGGCTGAGTATCTCTACCGCCACCATGACTGACTTCACGTCACAACCAACACCTGATAAAGTCTACGTCATGTACCATGGAACCGCCAGGGAAAATTTAAATTCCATCAGGTCACGGGGCTTCTTGCAGTCCAAGGACGGGGTGCTGGGCCGCGGGGTGTACCTCAGCCGGGACCTGCAGAAAGCCAGCCGCTACCCCCGCCATCTCCCCGCGTCCCAGCGCGCTGTCTGTAGGGTGGCGGTGAACGTGGGCAACGTGATCGCCATCGAGTACGACGGCCATCCGCGGCAGTACACCTGGAAGGACCACGGCTACGACACGGCCTGGGTGCCCCCCGTCGGGGGCGTCTTGGAAGAGAGCTGCGTCTGGGACCCCAATCGCATCTCCATTCTGGACATGACCCCCCACGACCACGTGCAGGAGACGCCCTCAACACCACAGTGACCACACCCCCAGTGTGGCGTCTACTACCAATAAGAGGCCTCACAGTTGTTACTATAGCACTATATAGTATATATATATATACATAGTTTAATTATATAGATATTCCACTGTTCTTAGCGTTCTTAACAGTAGGTACAGGTTACCCTGCATGTACCTACTGTATACACACTGTTGGTAGTATCTGTTCTTGTACCCATTGTACGTACATGGCTTTAAGTGGTTAAAAGGGACACAGGCAAAGAAAACAAATGCGAGTTACTTACAGTACAAAATACTTTATTAAGGGCCAGATGCAGCAAGCAGTGCTTTGTGAAATAAATACTACATAATCTGGAGCAAACTCTCTGAGAACTTCAGTGTGGCACTACTCTTAGTCTTATTCACTCTTATCTCTTTAGAAACACAACTAAACTAAGACGTTTGCTGCCGCCTTTCATTTTTTTTTCATTTTCCTTTCTCTTCTGCACCGTCTGCATTTGTATCCGTTATTTGTACTACTTTTGTTTTATCGCATCCTAATGTCAAATTATAATTGTGTTTACCGTTTACTTTGCTTGATGTTCTGCACAAAGCTCCTGTTGAAATGTGCTACACAAATAAAACCGTGTGTTGCCTTATCTTATCCATTCTTTTTTTTTACTACATATTTATTTTTATCCCACGATTTTGTAACCCATTTTTCACCCCTGTGTCAATCATCTAATGTGATCCTGCGCTCTACACACCCTCCACCAACCTAGTCCCCATATATGGGGGACAAGGGGAGAGCAACCTAGTCCCCATATATGGGGGACAAGGGGAGAGCAACCTAGTCCCCATATATGGGGGACAAGGGGAGAGCAACGGACTTGAACTCATGCTTCCTTCATGCCTGAGTGTCCAAGTTGCTCCTTTACACCTGACAGGGGGGAGTTTCCCTGGTTGGACGTAGCGCGTGGAAGGAACACGTTATTCCAACCAGTTCCTTTCCCCTCCATCATTCTTTCAACTTTGCATGGTCAAAATAATTAGTGTTGATTTCGTCGACTAAAACTACTAAGACTACCTTTTTTCCACCGATGATAACTAAATGGAAACTAAATGAAAATTAAGCTATGATGACTAAAACTATGAGACTAAATATACTGACAATTTTGTCAACAAATAACTAGACTAAAATGTTAGGAAGGGACTAGTGGACAAGAGATCCAGTATAAGTCATTTTACACTTGGTTGCATGCTGAAAATATCCGTTTTCAGCAGGTGTACAAACGTCATTACGACGGCATCAAGTCCTGCCAAAATTAATTTTAGTCGACTAAATCTAGTTGATTTAGTAAAATCTTATGATATTTAGTCGACTGAAACTGAAACACAAAAACATTCCGTGTGACTAAAACTAAATGAAAACTATTCAAGAGACTTGACTAAAATAATAAAATTGCTGCTAAAAACAACACTGGGTCAAATCAAGTAACTGTGATTCTGGGTTGTAATAAACAGTAGTATACATTCTTACTGACGCATTTATGTTCAGTTTTATACCAGAATCTCATGCGTTAACCCATTCTGAACGGGAACCCGTTTTGGTGTTAGCATCATGTTATGCTTTAGCTATTGAAAAATAGCAGACCTACAAGCTCATAGCGCGCCACCGAGTGGCGCGCTATGAGCTTGTAGATCTGCTATTTTTGAAAAATCGAATCGAAGAACGACTGACATTTTTAGAATCTGATCTCAGGTCAGAATGGGTTAATCAGACCAGTGTGTGTCCAGTGGAAACCACGTATGAATCTGATCTCAGGTCAGAATGGGTTAATCGTGCATCCATAGCTGTATAACAGATTATGGGCGGCGGTGGCTCAGGGGTAGAGTGTCCCAATGGTAACCGCAAGGTTGCCAGTTCGAACCCTGTGGGCTCCCCCAGAGTTGGTGTCGAAGTGTCCTGGAGCAAGACACTGAACCCCAAATTGCTCCCGATGTGCAGGTTGGTGCCTTGCATGGTTTCCGCCGCCCGCCATCGGCGTGTGAGTGAATGGGTGAATGTAATGCACGATCTACGTAAAGCGCCTTGGATAGAGGCGCTGTATAAATGCACCATTTACCATTTATTATGCTATAATATTAATAACATGTCTGACGTTGTTCACAACAGGTTGTTCAGGATGTGTTCCACGGCCTCGGGGAAGCTGTCACAGGTCAGGTAAGGTGAGGGTGTGATTTTACTCTCGTCTCCGGCTCTGTATTTACCTGTGGAGATGAAGACAACGATATGCTAATCAGTCACTAGTCAATAGTAGTAGAAGTATCAGAATTAGTAGTAGTAGTAACGGTAGGCATAGTGGTTGTACATGTAGTGTTAGTAGTAGTATCATTATTAGGAGTGGTATTATTTATTTAGAAGCATTAGTAGCATTAAAGGGACACTTCACCCTTTTTGCAAAAAAATATATGTTAATGACGTTTAGAAGCTTTAGATCACTTTCCTGGGGGTCTTTATGTATGTAATATGTGGTTTTAGATATTTTAGATTGTAGCAGTGAGCCTGTTGTCTCTGATGTCATGGACACAGCTGGTCTCACTACCTTCCTGGACTACAATTCCCATAATTATTTGGTGCACTGCTCCTCCTTGTGGATAGGGGGGAGAGCTGTCTTACTGAGACAACATGTAGTCCAGGAAGGAAGTGAGCCCAGTGTCCATGACACCAGAGACAACAAGCTCACTGCTACAATCTAAAATATCTAAAACCACATATTACACACACAAAGACCCCCAGGAAAGTGTTCTAAAGCTTCTAAACGTCATTAACATATATTTTTTTTGCAAAAAGGGTGAAGTGTCCCTTTAAGGGCTATTCATAGTTGAGTTTTCGGTGAAGAGGTGACCAGAGAGATGGGCGTGCGGTGGTCACCTCTTCAGCAAAAACTGGACTATAAATAGGCCTTAATAATAATAGTGCTATTGAGAATATGTATATTTTACTGAACTCACCGGTTTTAACTAAAATACCCAGCATTCCTGTAAGCTGAGCCCCTCCCACATCGTCTCTGACGTCCTATGAGTAGACAAAAGATCACAACACACGTGTTGCTATAGGATACAAGCCTGCAAAGGGGGCACAAAAACAGCAGTTGGCCAGTGGTTCTCCACCTTGTCTGGATCAGGGCTCACTTGTAATAATCTTGACTTACTTCACCACCGACGCAATAACCTCAGCAAGCTGATGATAACATCAGGTTTATCCTCCCTGACTGAGAGGCGAGATAAGCATTGGCACCCATTTGTATATAAAGCCATTGCTGGGATGCTCCCTGACTATATTTGTCCCATGATGGAACTGAACACTAGCACCTATCAGACCCGCTCTAGTGATTTCTCAAGGCTCAAGGTTCCTCAGGTCCAGACAGAGTTGGGCAGGACAGCTTTCTGTCAAATATGGCCCAATTTCGTGGAATGAACTTTAAAACTCTTTAAATCTGAGCTCCGCATGCCATCCTTCGGTCAGTTCAAACTGAGCTCCCTGCCATCCTCCAGAACGTTTTTCACCGTGATTTGCTCCTGCTTCAATTGATCTATTTTACTGATGGTTGTTCCTTTGTAATTCATATCCTGATTTATAATATTGTTTGATATATTGTTTTTTGACTGTATTTTGTGTATTGGCTACATTGGCCACATTGAAAATGAGGGCTTGCCCTCAACTGTATAGTATAAATAAAGGTGATGATGATGATGATGATGATAACATGACACAAAGCCCACGAAATACTTACATCTCCAATCATGGCAGCCTCTTCGGGGCTGCATCCTAGCTCCGACAGGGCCTGCGTAGGACAGAACAAAAGATGGTACATCAAACGGGAACACCACCCTGCTCCACACCATTCAGAGTAGGAACGCCACCCTGCTCCACACCATTCAGAGTAGGAACGCCACCCTGCTCCACACCATTCAGAGTAGGAACGCCACCCTGCTCCACACCATTCAGAGTAGGAACGCCACCCTGCTCCACACCATTCAGAGTAGGAACGCCACCCTGCTCCACACCATTCAGAGTAGGAACGCCACCCTGCTCCACACCATTCAGAGTAGGAACGCCACCCTGCTCCACACCATTCAGAGTAGGAACGCCACCCTGCTCCACACCATTCAGAGTAGGAACGCCACCCTGCTCCACACCATTCAGAGTAGGAACGCCACCCTGCTCCACACCATTCAGAGTAGGAACGCCACCCTGCTCCACACCATTCAGAGTAGGAACGCCACCCTGCTCCACACCATTCAGAGTAGGAACGCCACCCTGCTCCACACCATTCAGAGTAGGAACGCCACCCTGCTCCACACCATTCAGAGTAGGAACGCCACCCTGCTCCACACCATTCAGAGTAGGAACGCCACCCTGCTCCACACCATTCAGAGTAGGAACGCCACCCTGCTCCACACCATTCAGAGTAGGAACGCCACCCTGCTCCACACCATTCAGAGTAGGAATGCCACCCTGCTCCACACCATTCAGAGTAGGAAGGAACGCCACCCTGCTCCACACCATTCAGAGTAGGAACGCCACCCTGCTCCACACCATTCAGAGTAGGAAGGAACGCCACCCTGCTCCACACCATTTAGAGTAGGAACGCCACCCTGCTCCACACCATTCAGAGTAGGAACGCCACCCTGCTCCACACCATTCAGAGTAGGAACGCCACCCTGCTCCACACCATTCAGAGTAGGAACGCCACCCTGCTCTAGGAACGCCACCCTGCTCCACACCATTCAGAGTAGGAACGCCACCCTGCTCCACACCATTCAGAGTAGGAACGCCACCCTGCTCTAGGAACGCCACCCTGCTCCACACCATTCAGAGTAGGAACGCCACCCTGCTCCACACCATTCAGAGTAGGAACGCCACCCTGCTCTAGGAACGCCACCCTGCTCCACACCATTCAGAGTTGGAACGCCACCCTGCTCTAGGAACGCCACCCTGCTCCACACCATTCAGAGTAGGAACGCCACCCTGCTCTAGGAACGCCACCCTGCTCCACACCATTCAGAGTAGGAAGGAACGCCACCCTGCTCCACACCATTCAGAGTAGGAACGCCACCCTGCTCTAGGAACGCCACCCTGCTCCACACCATTCAGAGTTGGAACGCCACCCTGCTCTAGGAACGCCACCCTGCTCCACACCATTCAGAGTAGGAACGCCACCCTGCTCTAGGAACGCCACCCTGCTCCACACCATTCAGAGTAGGAAGGAACGTCACCCTGCTCCACACCATTCAGAGTAGGAAGGAACGCCACCCTGCTCCACACCATTCAGAGTAGGAACGCCACCCTGCTCCACACCATTCAGAGTAGGAAGGAACGCCACCCTGCTCCACACCATTCAGAGTAGGAACGCCACCCTGCTCCACACCATTCAGAGTAGGAACGCCACCCTGCTCCACACCATTCAGAGTAGGAACGCCACCCTGCTCCACACCATTCAGAGTAGGAACGCCACCCTGCTCCACACCATTCAGAGTAGGAACGCCACCCTGCTCCACACCATTCAGAGTAGGAACGCCACCCTGCTCCACATCATTCAGAGTAGGAACGCCACCCTGCTCCACACCATTCAAATCCCTACGTCATCATGACTCCAACTTCTCTGCGTTTTAAATATGTGTAGTGGGCTGGCAGAGGAAGTGTAGCGCCCAGGATTACATTAGATAATTGACACTGGGTGAAAAAAAAAAGAGTTGCAAAATCGTGGGATACAAAAAAAAACTGAACTGAGTGGTGCAACTCCCCTCTCTCTCCCCCCCTCCTCCTCCTCTCTCTCTCTCTCTCTCTATATTTTTTATGTATTTGATGTATTACCATGTGTTCTTCTTGCTTACTGTAAGTCACTCTGGATCAAGAGCGTCTGCTATAAATGCTTGAATGATACATTGTAAACTATAGCCTGGCCAGACCTGTGTGAAGAAGGCTGGTTGCGGCTTCCCCACCACGGTGGCCGTGCAGTCTGCAGCGTACTCCAGGGCGGCGACAAAGGGCCCGGGGCCCAGCGCCAGGCCGTCCTCACGTCTGTAATAGCGGGCTTTGTGGATGGCGATGAGAGGAGCTCCGTCCAGGACCAACCTGAACACATCACACAGTAGTCAGGAGGACCAACCTGAACACATCACACAGTGACAGTAGTCATTCATTGTAGAACGTCGAACAAATAATTAGAAAGAAGAAAAACAAAACAAAAAAGTGTTGGGTTACGATGGGTTGTAGCCCATGTTTTTTGAAATTTTGAAAAAAAAAGTTATCCTCGTTTCTCATCATTTTGGACCGTGGGCTATAGCCCATATCGTACGGCATACTATGACACGCCGTTTTTCATAATTTTTGAGATTTGAAAAAAATGAAAAAATGAAAAAAATGATGGGTTATAGCCCATGTTTTTTGAAATTTTGAAAAAAGAATCCAGGCCCATGAATTAGAGGATAAAGCTCACCTGTTACCCAAATAGTTGAATACACAAAAAAAAATTCCACAATTACCATTTCCGCAATTTCCATTTCCGCAATTTCCGCAATTTCCGCAATTACCATTTCCGCAATTTCCATTTCCACCATTTCCGCAATTTCGCAATTACCATTTCCGCAATTTCCGCAATTTTTTTTACCCTGCCCTTTTTTCTTCTTTCTAATTATTTGCTCGGCCCAAACAAATGTGTTCATGATGAGTTGTCACCATCCGAGTTTGCTTTGTCTGAGGCTTACACGTCTTTAAATAAATACTTTCTGAAACGTCTATGGGGGAAATGAATGCGCCTTTATTATGAATATTCCTGGACAAAGAAAGTGTTAACAGTGTATATTTCAACCTGAACGCTGTGTTGAGAGTCTGGTAGTTGAAGTGTTCAGTGTTATTAACAGTGTATTCAACCTGAACGCTGTGTTGAGAGTCTGGTAGTTGAAGTGTTCAGGAGCCAGTCCAATCACTACCGCATTGGGCTCGGATGTGTCAATACCTGCACACACACACACACACACACACACACACACACACACACACACACACACACACACACACTCTGTGAGCTTGCAGACCATACCTGGGCAACTTGGAGACCTTGGCTGGGGCCACATGCGGCCCCCACCTTCACTTAATGCGGCCCTCAGGTTAATATCAGAAAACTGATATATTATTGATTTCAGCTAATTACTAGTATTAAAATATTATTGTCTTTTTTTATGTCCAATATGTATTTGTATTTAGTTCATAAAGTTAACATAACTATAACTAAATGCATTTGAAAAAAAAATATATATATACACTTTTCAGGATTCCAATTCAAAAATAGCAAAACATTATTCAGGATTTCAATTCAAATATAGCTAAAATAGCTGATCTACAAGTTCAAAACGCGTCGCACTGCGACGCGTTTTGAGCTTGTAGATCGGCAATTTTTGCTACGACAGTAATATGCAATGTTCCCCAACCCTGTTGTAGATCTATTTTCTTAATAACATCACTAATCATAATAGTTGAAATGTTTTAACTCTGTGCCTGTGGGTTTCTAATGAACCAATGAAAAGCAGTGAGGAGCACTAACAAGCACTTGTGACTACTAAATAATAATTACATTATAAATCCACTGGGATTACACACATTCTTTCTTCTATCTCCTGAAAAGAAACAAATTAATAAACACAAAACCCTTATGTTGTAGAGCTGATGTGAGCTGATTGATGCAGTACCGGTGAAGTCCTCCAGGGCGCGCTGTTCCAGCAGCAGTAGAGGTCTGTGTTGATGCTGCTCCACCAGCCTCCTCGCTGCCGTCAGAGACGTGAAGATCTCGTGCTCCTGCAAGGTCAAAGGTCAGCAGAACGCCACAACGTTCATGTCAGGGATCACAATATTAATGTGTCTTTTTTGCCCATGGACGTTCTCATCGGGCCCAAAAATTAAGACCCGGCCCTAAGGGCCGATTCATACTCCTATGTTAGAGCCGAATAAAAGTCGGTTCGGCTCTGTAGAGCCTACAATGTGACGTCATTTGAGGTTCGGGGGGGGGGGGGGGGTACCGTCCTAAAGTCGGCTCTTCGGTGCTACTGAAAATGTCTGACGAGCCGAAATCATTTCGGCACTACAGTGCCGAAACAGCGGTAAAATAGGAGTATGAATCGGCCCTAACTGGGCCCTAACTGATCAGGCCCTAGGCCCGGCCCGGCCCGACTAATTAGCATAGATTTTAGGCCCGACCCGGCCCTAAAACGTTGTGTTGGGTCGGGCCTGGTCGGGTTTGTGCAGAATTTGAGAACTCTACACAGAGTAAAAGTGAAACGCCAGTCAGCTTCATATAGATAAATACACAAACAGACAGAACAGAACTATTATTTTTATTATTCTAAACAAATTCAATATATATATATTTGAAGGTGCACGCAAATTGTGATTGACCGGAATGAGATGATGATGATGTATGATGAAAAGAGCGCCCCTCACACACAACAACTTTATAATAAAAAATAGCAGACAAACGCTTGTGTAGGCCTAGATCTGCTATTTTAAAATAAATAAAAAGAATAGTACTGTATGTAGGGTTAAAGTGTTTAAACATCTAATGTACAATTGGGTACAGTTCAACCCCAGATCCCTCTTTGAGAACATTAGTCTCACGGACCTCCATTAGATATAATATGATTGTCTTTTCTCTGGGATCCCAATCTACACTGTACTGTAAGACCCTCAGTGTGTGCAAGATGTAACCAAATGGACCCTTAATAAGGTCTAAGTTACAGAACGGGTAAAGAAGGTCCATTTGGTTCAGAACAAAGAAGAATGTTTCACCTGGAGGTCAAAGTTGAGTCGCGTCAGTCTTTCCAGAAGATTCCTCTTGCTCTCCTTGGTGGTGTTGGTCACAAACTTCACCGCTACGGACGCCTTTCGCAACCTGGCAACCAGTGGTGGAAAATAACGAAGTACAATTACTTCGTTACTGTACTTAAGTACACGTTTTGAGAATTTGTACTTTTATTTACTATTTTTATTTTTCTGTATTTTTACTTTTACTTCGTTACATTTACAAGTAAAAAATCGTACTTTTAATCCGCTACATTAAAATTGGACACCTTTCGTTACTCGCTACACATTTCCACGCGAAATATGCGCAATCTCCGCATTTTCCACATAAAGTTTATAAAGTCATCGCCTCACTCATTCGTTCACATTCACACAGAAGCATGGTGGTGCGGTGCGTTGAAAAAGCTGGACAAGAAGCGCCCGTCTCTCTCTCTCTCTCTCTCTCTCTGTCTCTCTCTGGTGCGGTGAATAAATAACAGCGAGCCGCGCTGTGTGTGTGTGTGTGTGTGTGTGTGTGTGTGTGTGTGTGTGTGTGTGTCTGACGTACGCTGCATCTGCTGGTTATTGCAGTTCTGTTTTCGTCACATTGACGAAAACAGAACTGCAATAGCAGCAGATGCAGCGCATGTGTATGGGACTCACATACACATCTTAACGTCAGGAACGTTACACGACTCACCCATCCAGGTGATTGCAATAATAATCACTGTAGGCCGTCTTTACCGTGCATTGCATGTAAACGTCTGTCGAACGGGATGGTCGTTAAAGTTGATATCGGTTTCAACTTTATCCCCCAATAATGAAATCCACATTTGTGCATAGGCCTATAGCCTACTGTAGGCTTTTTTTTACTCTATTTAGAAGACATTTTCAAGCTCTTGCTAATGAAATGATCGATTATTTTTATGGAGAAATAATTTACATGCATCTCAATGGGAGACAGTTTGCCCTGCAAAGTGGAGTGGGTGGGGCTTAATTAGTGAAGGGCTAATTATAATGCGTGAATTCATGCAATTATAATGTCTGTTTTGCAAATTGCAATGGCTCTCCCCATTCTCCCCTAAATCTGAAATATATTTTTGTGTGAGCTTGCTTGCACCCTGAGTTGTTTGTAATGTTTGTAATGATAATGAGTGGCCAGTTTAGTTTCTATAGTGTTTATCCCAACACAAACATCAAATGCCATTGATAATGAATGGCCAGTTTCGAGACGAGTGTTGAAATAAAGCCACTTTTGGACTTCATTTCTTTGTAGGCATTTTGAAAAGCATGTTGTACTTTTTACTTGTACTTTGTAATTTTTACTTTTATACTTAAGTACATTTTTACACCGGGTACTTTTTGTACTTAAGTACATTTCATTTGAGGTACTTTTATACTTTTACTTAAGTAACTTTCTTAATGGGTACTTTGTACTTTTACTTAAGTAATTTTCAAGTAGAGAATCAGTACTTCTACTTAAGTAAAATATTTTTGTACTTTTTCCACCACTGCTGGCAACACAGAGAACAACGACCGAACCCTTAAAGAGGTGATGCAGGAGCACCGATGGCAGAGTTATTGAATTGCAGAGTACCACATATAGTTAGTATAGTATAATACCACCACACATTTAGGGCAGATTCGTTCCCGAATACGACTGCCTGGTCCACGCTGGCCATGATTCACATTGGCCTAAGTAATTATTCCACACCCGAGTACACTTCATTCAACTATTCAATGCTTTTATACATTGCATTGATCCGTATTCCGAGTACACTTTATTCAACTGTATTCAATGTGAAAGCATGTGAATACAGTGTACTCACATTCCGAGTATACACTTCAATCAGTCCCGAGACTATACCTCCCCATGCGGTCCTGGCCCGGGAACGGCTGGGTGATCCGCTCCCGGGAACGTTACGCAGCATTCATTTCACACCAACCACAACATCTGCCAAGTGGTCCCAAGTGTGCACCCGGGACAATAGTGTGAATCTGCCCATAGTGTCCACCTTGAGATTGGGAGGTCGGGGTTCCATCCTTATAAAGACTATAAATAAATGGGGACCGCAACCATGCCTCCCTGCTTGGCACTCAGCGTCAAGGGTTCCACGCCTCCCTGCTTGGCACTCAGCGTCAAGGGTTCCACGCCTCCCTGCTTGGCACTCAGCGTCAAGGGTTCCACGCCTCCCTGCTTGGCACTCAGCGTCAAGGGTTCCACGCCTCCCTGCTTGGCACTCAGCGTCAAGGGTTCCACGCCTCCCTGCTTGGCACTCAGCGTCAAGGGTTCCACGCCTCCCTGCTTGGCACTCAGCGTCAAGGGTTCCACGCCTCCCTGCTTGGCACTCAGCGTCAAGGGTTCCACGCCTCCCTGCTTGGCACTCAGCGTCAAGGGTTCCACGCCTCCCTGCTTGGCACTCAGCGTCAAGGGTTCCACGCCTCCCTGCTTGGCACTCAGCGTCAAGGGTTCCACGCCTCCCTGCTTGGCACTCAGCGTCAAGGGTTCCACGCCTCCCTGCTTGGCACTCAGCGTCAAGGGTTCCACGCCTCCCTGCTTGGCCCTCGGCGTGAAGGGTTGGCACATACCTGTTGAGGGCATCGTCCACGCCTCCCTGCTTGGCACTCGGTGTCAAGGGTTGGCATACTGTATATACAGTACCTGTTGAGGGCATCCTGTGCGCCCGGGACAGCTGTGTCGTCGATGTGCAGCGTTCCACTCAGGTCGACGAGGACGGCCTTCAGGGTGCGTCTCCTCGCCATACTGACTGACGCCTGCACTCCTTGCAGGGCAACAGACAACCATGCATACATTAGTCTGAACCACATGAAGCCCCTGAAACCATGCATTCATTAGTCTGAACCACATGAGTCTAGAGTATTGTTTATTGTTTCCCAGTTAGCTTTTGCCTTGACAAAAGCTAGTCTTCCTGGGGTCCGACACAGACAAACATTTAACATTTAACAAAGGCAATACTTACAATTGTTTACAAACACCAACTCAAAATAAAACAGTAAAATAAAATAAGAAATAAAAAAACAAAGAAAAACATAGCAAAGATCACTTTCAACACATTATACATCTGAATTATTATTTTCCCAGGGTTACTGCAGTATGGTTTACATTAGGAGTAAACTGGAAACCATGCATATATTAGTCTTAACCAGATGAACCCTGAGTCTACAGTGAACTGGAACTGAGTTGGCTCTGTACTTGGACCGCTTCTTCTAATCTACATGATTGTAATGTGCTATTTTCGGCTAATTTGTTTATTTGAAAAGGATCCCCACCCATTAGCTTATGCCATGGCAATCCCTACCGGTATATATAAAACAGAAACGGGTACGAAATAACATGCAAATGAATTAAGTAAATTCCCCTGCACCTTTTTCATGAAGGCTGATGTTTTTTTAAGTGGTACATTATTCCTATAAATTAGTTTTTTTTGTTGTCTTAGAACTAGGTACAATGTGACCCTCCTAAACAGTCTCTCTCTCAGTCTCAGCTTAACTGTTTTTGATTGATTTAAATATGTATTAACAGTATTACAGTAGGCTACATTTCAAGCACAACGAGACAAAGACTGTTAACTGTGAGTGGACGACCCAACACAAGAGGTTCCACCTTGTTCAATCAATTCATCTGTCTGTCTTCCCTCCTTTGTCTGTCTCTCCTACGATGTAGGACAGCTTTGCTGCTGTCTCTCTAGTCTAGAGATAGATCAGTAATATGCTACTATTTAGATTGTCTACACTCAGGTTGTTGTTGTGATCATGGTCATGGGTGATTGTGAAGTTTGTGAACCCTACCACCGCACTCCAGTAAACACAATACTATTCTCTGTACAACGCATTGTCATTGCATATCAATAACACCATTATATTAATTCATTACATATTCATAAAGCGTGCTATTACCGTGATATTAACCTTCACAGGTACACTTCCATCTGACTGCTACTGCTTCTGCTGCTGATGTAATGTTTACTGTTGTCTTCTTCTCTCTGCCGGAGAAATGCTGAGTTTCCTGCGCTGATAGACTCAATGCTGCGCCCCGGAGGATTGGAGCCGGAGGGGAGAAAATACAGTATGAAAGAAAATTATTGAAATGATTGTTGGGTCTCTCTCCACAGTTGCCCCGCCCCCACACGATGGCGCGCTTCTCCCGCGAGCTGTTGGCGCGCTGGCTGCTGCTGCTGCTGCTGCTGCCAGTGCGCACGCAGGCGCAGCAGCTCCCATGGTGACAGCCTGCCTAATGAAAAATGAATGCAGCCTCTGCACTACAACTGAGACAAACTACAAGCTAATGCAGCCTACAGAGAAACTACAGACAAACTACACACAGCCTACAGACATGGACTACCAGGTAGGAATCCGATGGGTCTGCTATAGGCTACTAACTAGATAGAGACAGTGCTTACTTCTGTTACTTACGGTACTAACTCGTAACAGAAGGGAGGTAGTTACTAGTCAGTCAGAGAGCATGTGCATGTCGTAACAACAAGTGTACACTGTACAGTGACAGTCTGTCTAACTTCCAAACCTCTCTTAAAGCCATTCATACTATAGAAGAGAGTGTTTAGGAGAGTTTTAGCAAGTGTCTGTTCTGTTGTCTATAACTTCCATTCCAAAGGAAGTTCATTCCACAAAATGTGTGGAGCCCTTGTGCCTTAATACTAGACTTAACAGCAGGGGATGTCTAGTCAGAGCAATGAGAGCATGTGACTGTTATTCATTTGGTAATTAATTCGTTCATTTGAAGGACAGAAGTGTCGCCTGTGTGGGACAGGCCAGAGGGGGCTGGGTTTTAGGGTTAGCAACTTGTTGCATAAGTTGCTAATAAGTCAGGAATACAACATTTATGCTTGAGTAAAAGTATCAATATCGCACTGTAGAAATACAGTTTATTACAAGTTAAATTCAGGGTTAAGTAGGGAGACCACCAGACCACCAGATCCAAACTGTATAAGCTTCAGTCAGGGGGGCTGGGTTAGCAATATTATTTGAGTTGCTAACTTGCTATTAAATCCAACTTGAAAACCCACCTATTTAGTCTGGCTTTTAACACAGTTTTATAGTTATCGTTTGTTTGTTTGTTTGTTGTTTGCTGTTTTAGTTGTTTGTTATTTAGTTATTTAGCTTGGCTTGTTTTATTGATGAATTGAACAAAGTGGACCCTGTTGTTGTAAACAAGTGTAATGCTTAATTGGGTCGTCCACTCACAGTCTTTGTATTGAGTTTGTGCTTGAAATGTACTGTAATTCTGCAAACTGTTAATACATATTTCAATCAATCAATCAATCAAAAAACATGTACGATGTAGTATTGCATTTGTATTAGTATTGATTTTATGACTGGTTAAATAAAGGTTGAATAAATAAAAAAGGGTTGTCTAACTGTTAGACAACCCTTTTTATTTATTTAACCTTTTTTCTGCCATCAGAAGTGACTTGACTTGATGTCATATTGGACCATATTGAACCCCTCCTCTGGTGTCTCACATTTTGTTTTTAACCCATTCTGGCCGGGAACCCCTTTTGGTGTTGGCACTATGTTATGCTTTAGCTATTGAAAAATAGCAGATCTACAAGCTCATAGCGCGCCACCGAGTGGCGCGCTACGAGCTTGTAGGTCTGCTATTTTTTGAAAAATCGAAGAACGACTGACATTTTTAGAATCT
Organism: Protomyctophum bolini; assembly: GCF_963924005.1. Taxonomy (NCBI): domain Eukaryota; kingdom Metazoa; phylum Chordata; class Actinopteri; order Myctophiformes; family Myctophidae; genus Protomyctophum; species Protomyctophum bolini. Next base: position 46,763,839 of record NC_137867.1, on the reverse strand, counting down.
GATCTCGGGTCAGAATGGGTCAATCAGACCAGTGTGTGCCCAGTGGAAACCTCGTATGAATCTGATCTCAGGTCAGAATGGGTTAATCAGACCAGTGTGTGCCCAGTGGAAACCTCGTATGAATCTGATCTCAGGTCAGAATGGGTTAAAATGCAAATTTTGGACATAGGGTGGTTTGGCCGACTTGGTACTCATGTAGCCTCCCAGAGTTTGTTAAATGATGTTGCAGTGGCTGGTTGTTAGTGTGTTGTTTGTTTGGTGGTTTCCATTGTGATACTGGCTTTTCAATTCATCAACATATATAGTAGTACCTAATTATGGTCATGAAGTGTGGATCACGACCGAAAGAATAAGGTCGCGGGATACAAGCGGACGAAATGGCTGGTATCTCCCTTGGAGATAGGGTGAGAAGTTCAGTCACACGGGTCGCTGCTACTTCGCCTGGAAAGGAGCCAGCTGAGGTGGTTCGGGGGAACCGGTTAGGATGCCTTTTGGGCGTCTCCCTATAGGGAGGTCCTCGAGGGACGTCCCACTGGGAGGAGACCCCCGAGGCAGACCAAGGACCACGTCCCACTGGGAGGAGACCCCCCCGGGGCAGACCAAGGACCACGTCCCACTGGGAGGAGACCCCCGAGGCAGACCAAGGACCACGTCCCACTGGGAGGAGACCCCCGGGGGGGCAGACCAAGGCGCAGATGGAGGTATTACATCGACTCACTGTGGCCTTGGAACGTCTCGGGATCCCCCCCAGGAGGAAGTCACTAATGTTGCTCTGGAGGAGAGGGAAGTCTGGAGCTCTCTGGTGGAGCTGTTGCCCCCCGCGACCCGACTACGGCTAAGCGGTTGAAGATGGATGGATGGATGGATTATAGAGCTTATCAAAGTTTTCATCAGTACAACTTTGAGGTATTTGTACTTTACTTGAAAATAGCCGATCTACAAGCTCACATCGCAGGGAGGACTGGGTTAGCATTAGCAACTTATTACTTGAGTTGCTATTCAATCCAACTTGAAAACACACCTTTTTAGTCTGGCACTAAAAGCTTTTGGTATTACTTTTCAGAGGCATTTCAATTCATTCCCCTTCAAGCCTACTGAATAATATTTGCCAAATGAAGCCTACTTAACCTCCTACCCTTCTTTCTCTGGCAAAACGTTATTCAGTAGGATAGATATGACAGAAGAATAACACAGTTTGAAGTTATTATGTGTTTGTTGTCTGCTGTTTTTGTGGTTGTTATTTTAATTTGCTTGGCTGGTTTTATTATTGCGTTATAAGCTTTTATTACTACACTGTGGATAGACTACGGCCTATTTGTTCTGGGAAGCCCTTTGGGTCAACTCACTGCTGTTGTTTTTAAATGTGCTATAATAATAAATAAAATGGACTTGATGTCATAATCGACCATAAATAGGCCTATAGTATTTATCCTCGTGAGCCCCATCACCCCCGCCAGCCTCTGAACAGCACTCAATAAATCTAATCAGACCTAATCAATCTGCAATTGCAATGTTGATTCAGCCTCAAAGGGCAGGGTACAAACTACAAACAACACGGTTTTGTTGTTGTTTTTCTTCATTCTAATTATTTGTTTAGGCCCCAAAAGAAATGTGTTTATTGTCATGAGTTGTCACGGTCCGAGTTGGCTTCGTCAGAGTGACTTTCAATATAAGGTCTTTGAATGAATACTTTTTGAAACGTCTATGGGGAAAATGAATGGGGAATTATTTCCTGGTCGGGACTGCGACGCTCTGTTTGTCACTTTAACTCTGAAATGGGTCCATTTGGTTACATTCTGTATCCTGTCAGACACTAGTAATGTAAGCTGTCTGTCTGTCTGTCTGTCTGTCTGTCTGTGTGTCTGTGTGTCTGTCTGTCTGTCTGTCTGTCTGTCTGTCTGTCTGTGTGTGTGTGTGTGTGTGCGCATACTTGTAGATCTGCTACTTTTCAGCTTAACACTCACTGTGTGTGCGCACATGCATGCATGTGTGCGTGGCTGCTTGGGTGTGTGTGTGTGTGTGTGTGTGCGTGTGCGTGTGCGCATGTGTTAATAATTAATTGTTCATCATACTGTGACAGTTATAGGTCACATGATTTAATGTGTTGTTCTTTTATTAACTTTTATTCTGTGCAGCGATGAAAGGAAAGTAGAGCAAAGGTCACTGGCAGGTCATTCTAAGGTCACGCATGCAAACACCTTGCTCCATTGTGGTGGAAAAAGTATACTTACATGTTTTTACTTAAGTATAAAAGTATCAACTGCAAATGTAGAACTATAATCTGTTCTCAACTCAAGTAATAATCCGGAATTCTAAATTTACTTGAGTAAAAGTACAAACGTATACTTTCAACAAAACAATACTAATGTTTAATTTCTTTGTTTGTTTTTTCTCTCCACAGGAAGCAGTGTGTGCTCTCAACACACTGCAGACCAACGCCAGTCTGTTGGATCAGGTGAGTTTTTATTAAAGATGTTTATAATCTATAAATTAATACAACACCAAATATAATGGCTTGAAAAGCACAATAATTAGCCTGGTTGATATCCCTCACGTTTGTCTCCCACGTCTTTAACCCCTTTTGGTGTTTTTAAGCATTGTTATACTTTAGCCATTGAAAAATGGCTTTATCGTGAAAATGTGTTGCAAATCTAATAATGTTTTTAAGATGTTTATCTAATATCTATAAATTAATATGACACGAAACATAAAGGCTTGAAAGGCACAATACATAGCCTGTTTGATAGGTAATTATATGCGACACCAAAGTGGACCCTAATTGGGCTTGCCCATGTGGATGTGGGTTTTTATTTGATTCTAGTTTCTACCCATGCTCTATAGGGCCTATACTTTAGGTCAGCCAAACCTGCTAATTTCTGTGTCGTTGACATCGGTCAACTGGAGATGTTTTTTTTTGGTTACGCTGATTGGCTGAAGGGGTTGTCTGTCAACACTGTAGTCCCGCAAACCAGAGATCAGACTCCAGCAAATCATAACAATTCGTTTCATCTAGAGATCTAAACGTCGGAGGTCTTTTGGCGAATGAGTGTGAGCTTGAGTTCCTCACAGGGGTCCTCACAGCCCTCTGCCATATTACGGCCGAATTTCGTATATCACAGAACTGCTAAAACGGCGGAACTTTCACGATAGCAAATGGAGCCTATAGGCCCTTTCGGCTTGCCCCCTAATAATAATAATAATCATGATAATCGTAAGAGTAATAATAATATTTTCTGCTCAGGTGAGAAGAGAGAGGCTGAACCCTCAGCTCCAACTCAGCGCTATGAGGGGCTTCCTGGAGAGATCTGGACTGACGGTCAGTATTCTACCTGACCCTTGACCCCTGGGGGGTCACGGTTTATATTATTATTTAAAAATATATATAATAAAAAGCTTTTCATGAATTAATGTAATGTAATGTGTCTTCAGTAATGCCATGAAGAAATGAAAGAAACATGTAAGAAATTCCATAAATTAGAACAAACATTTAGGAAGTAGTGAAGTTGAAGTAGCTTCGCGCCACGTTGTGGGCTTGTAGATCTGCTATTTTTTCTGTGTTTTATGTAAAGGATTATTTTCGTAGCTTTGCATGACTGGCGTTAATCTCTCTCTGTGTGTGTGTGTGTGTGTGTGTGTGTGTGTGTGTGTGTGTGTGTGTGTGTGTGTGTGTGTGTGTGTGTGTGTGTGTGTGTGTGTGTGTGTGTGTCTAAGGTGGAACAACTGGACCAGCTCAATATCATTCATGTGACCGGAACCAAGGGCAAGGTGAGGGTTACACACACACACACACACACACACACACACAGGGTATAGAGACCAGGATTACTGCATGTTTTTGAGGGGCATATTTACATCTTTTGTCCCCACAAAATGTCCACAACACAAACAATAAATGCCATTGACAATGAAGGGAAAATGTACGCCATTTTGTCCCCACATGGGAAAGGAGAAATTAGGTCAAACGTCTACCAAACATGACGTAAGTTTGTGGCAAACACATACAAACATTAAATGCCATTGACGATGAAGGTCATACGTTAGACGTACATTTAGGAAGTATAGTTGAAGTAGTTGAAGTAGAAGTACCTTCCGCGCCACGTTGTGAGCTTGTAGATCTGCTATTTTAACCAATCACATAAATTCAGTTGTTCATGAGACGATGTATGATGATGTATAATGATAAGAGCGCCCCTCACTTCACACGGGTGTTATTATCATCTCACACATGATAAAATAGATGCTAAGGTCTTTACCGTGTGGAGAAATGACTGCATACATTGTACACAATAATGACCAGAGACACTTTCATCTTCAACATCCACCGCATCGGACTTTGCGTGAGCAGGCTGGTCAGCGGCGTGCCCCCCCGATCATAAACAGCGGGGCCACTGTACAGTTGTCGCTGTGATCTGTGGACATACTGTACCCGGCTGTCGGGACTCGACACTGGGAATTAAAGCCCACTGCACACTCGCCACAGACACGTCTGACTTCCTTCACGTTATTAGCCTACAGCCTTCTTCTCTTAGCCTGGGAGGCGGGGCCTATGTGTGTCAGTGTGTGTGTGTGCTATAAGCAGCAGCCACCACCAGGCTCCGCCAAACATTGTTCAACTCAACTGTCATTGCGTTATCTGTATGTATTTATAGTTTTATTTTAGTGACGGCACGGGTGGGTGGGTGGGTGGCCGACCGGCCGTGTGCCCACGCGCAGTCGCATGGTCTGCGTCACGCTAGTAACGCCCCTGTGTCAGTACTAGTCATGGCTTCCAGTTCCCACCTGACGTCACGTGTGAGTCCGGACTGCTCCAGGCCATGCCGAATAGCCGCTAGCTTGCATAACGTCTTCAGGCTAGGACTCAAGTCCAAGATGTACAAATCACCGCTGCGGTTGTCGAATCCTTCAAAGAGGACGATACGATCTCCCACCACACAGCAGCACATCAGACGCAGGGAATCCGGATTTTTCCCCTTGGGCTCGACCTTCTTCCAGGAGAAGTTTACGGGATTAAATCTCCACAGATCATCGTAATGCTCCCAATAGGTGTGGCCACCGAGTATGTATAGCTCTCGATTGTAGGAAAAGGCACAGTGACTCAAGCGTACTCCTGGAGGCGCTATAGAAGGCGGGCATAGCCAGAGGTCGGTCTCTGTGTCAAACACTCTGACGGTGTCGTAGTACGGCCCCGCTGAACCGCCAAACACGTACATCTTTTTCCCGATAACGGTGGCCGTGTGACGTGTTGAAGCAGGCGGCAGAGTGCCCCCGGTGGTCACTAAGGACCAGACAGTTGTAGAGGTGTCCAACTTGTAGATGTTATCAGTGTATCCAGCCTTGTTCTCACCTCCATAGATGTACATGTCCTTCCCCAAGACGCAGGCCGAGTGGCCCCGCCTCCCCTCTGGAACCATACCGGAAGCCTCAGGTCTAAACCATCTGTGGGAGTCGGTATCGAATGCATAAAGCACATTGCATGTCATGTTATCGTCGTCAACTCCCCCCCAGATGTAGACGATCTGTTCTCTGAGCACGGCTGTGTGGAAGTCACGTGAGGAAGGAACCTCCAGGGGGCGGCGTTCTCCTCTCTCAGCCGTCACGGGCGGCAACTCCTTCCAGCGCAAAGACACCGCGTTGAAGACACGCACGTGGATTTGATCCATAATGTCCAGCCCGCCACGGACCCCAAAATCAAATAAGCCAGGGTACCCTCCCCCTTCAAAGGAGTACAGCTTGTTCCCAACCGTCACAGCAGAATGGATGTTTCTGAAGGTTTTTTCTTCCAGGTGCACGGTCCAGTAGAACATTTTGCTCACACCAAAAAAAGTCTCCCGGTTAGGGCTAAGGTTTTGCCTCGACACGTCACAGAACGTTTGCTCTCAGGGTATAGTTCCCGGGGTAGGACCAGCGTCGTCTCTCTGCTACCCGTTATAGTGACTTAGTTGAGAACCTGTGGATTTGCACCCTAATGAAACTGAACCGCAGTTGCTGCTGTATTAAAGAATAAAGAATGGAATACATGCAACAAATGTCCCGTTTTATAGACACCCATGGCACAGACATCACATGAAGCTTGGCCAATGTGCAAAGCAGCTCTGCCTGCGTGTGCCTGTCATTGTTTACATTATACTGGTATAAAACTCTGCATTACATCATACTTATAATTACTTTTTTCATTTATTAAAGGACCAAGCTCAAAGAGGCTTCTTGGTCCCTTATTGTTCGTTGAGGGGTGCTAGCCCCTCCTATAGACACATCCACAGAGGGTTGCCTGGGTGCGGCCATTACTGAGGTGTACCATTAAGCACAACAGCACTGATTAGCCACAACTGGCCTACGGAGCAACTGCTCCATGGATTACACCTCAGTAATGGCCGCGCCCAGGGCACCCCTCTGTGGATTTGTCTATATTCAGCTATTAGTGTACATTTTCGTCGTACACAAATTTGAGAATTTACGTCATGTGTGTCTGAGAAAATCTGTATTTATGTCTTACACAAAGATTCAATTTTGAATCAAGGGTCTTAAAGGTCATGTGTTTTCAGGGGTCAAGGGTCATTAAAGGTCATGTGTTTTCAGGGGTCAACGTGTGCGTTCACCGAACAGATCCTCAGGAGTTACGGCTTCCGAACAGGATTCTACAGGTACGAATATGTGGCGCTGCGACCCAAGTTGCTGCGGCCCGTGCACAGCACATCGCAATTTCGGTTTTTCTGCTGTTACAGTTGTTAAAAAATGACAAATAGAGCATTCTATTCTATTCTAATAAATCACATTCTAATAATTATTATTATTATAATTAAGTATTACTAATATGACCAATAATAATGACTAATCCATATCCGCTCAGGGATATGACCGACCCAAAGTATGTCGGAAAACTCTTAGGATTTAGAAGCCTATAGCGTCGACGACCTTACAGAATTGTACCTTAAATTGTAAATTGAGCAGTTGAGACGAATTAACAGTCCACACTAATTATCCACAATGTACAGTATAAATTATACATAAGGGTTCAGGACAGATCAGCCTTTTCGGGGAGGGGTCAGAATAAATTATAGACATATGTAGAATGGGTTTTAAGCATAGAGTTATATATGAATAGAGAAGACACCCGAGTTCTCCTCCCATTCACTTGCATTAAGTTGCTCAAAAGCGCATGAGGCGATTTCACTCCTCCTTCCGTGTAGGAACAGAGTGCATTCTGGGATGGATTTGCCTCAAACACATGAACGAGCGCTGCCGTTGACTATCATTGTGCCGTTTGAGCGCGTTCACGTATGAAACATTCGTTCACGTGTCATGGCCTCAATCACATGAACGTTGCGCAATGATAGTCAACGGAGCAGCGCTGGCTCGAGCTGCAATGACAAATTCGGGCCACTATGTCCATTTCGCCTCAGGGTTTCCTCCGGGTGCCTTCTCTATTGTATATATACTCTAAGGTTTTAAGTGATGCATGTGACCTTGCCGTGACCTTTGCCCCCCCAGCTCTCCCCACCTGGTCCAGGTCAGAGAGAGGATCAGGATCAACGGGAAACCCATCAGCCGCGCCCTGTTCACCTCTTCCTTCTGGCACGTCTACGGACGCCTAAATGACACCAAGGTATTTATCCTTCTGGCACATCTACGGACGCCTAAATGACACCAAGGTATTTAAAGGACCACTTCACCACTTTTCAACCTATCTTCATATAATAGGTCCTCACTAATAATCACGAAAAAATGACGCAATTTTTTTTCTACTCGGTCTGTGTCTTTTCAACTTTTCAGGACTAGAAAGTCTGCAGTTTCTATTAGCTTGTATTCCCCATCGATGATGTCACTGGAGGACGGTTTCTGAACTGCCCACAGCCGTCCTATGAGACACAGACTGAGTAGAAAGAATCGTGCCATTTTATCATGATTATTAGTGAGGACCTATTATATGAAGATAGGTTGAAAAGTGGTGAAGTGGTCCTTTAAGGACTTTGCATTCGCTAATTAAAATACCAGTATCTCAGCATGTTGTAGTGTAAATGTGGTGTCTCTGTCGCCCCCTATAGGAGGCTCATGGAGGCAGCATGTTGTAGTGTAAATGTGGTGTCTCTGTCGCCCCCTACAGGAGGCTCATGGAGGCAGCATGCCGGCGTATTTCAGGTTCCTCACCATCATGGCCTTCCACGTCTTCCTCCAGGAGAAGGTATATGTTAGGGACCGCCCACACACCTTCTTCTGATTGGTTGATGATGAGATACGTTAATGTATTTGTAATAATATCTTTGTGTTAACAGGTGGATGTAGCTGTCATTGAAGTGGGCATGGGTGGAGCTTACGATTGCACCAACATTATACAGTAAGATCACACTAATGCATTATTTACAAAATGTATCCAGGGTGTTTTAGAGAAGGGGCAAGAGTCTGGGACGTGTGGAGCGTTGTCCAGGGTATTTTAGAGAAGGGAGAAGAGTCTGGGACATGTGGAGCGTTGTCCAGGGTGTTTTAAGGAAGGGAGAACAGTCTGGGACGTGTGGAGTGTTGTCCAGGGGGTTTTAGACAAGGGAGAAGAGTCTGGGACGTGTGGAGCGTTGTCCAGGGTGTTTTAGGGAAGGGAGAAGAGTCTGGGACATGTGGAGCGTTGTCCAGGGTGTTTTAGGGAAGGGAGAAGAGTCTGGGACATGTGGAGCGTTGTCCAGGGTGTTTTAGGGAAGGGAGAAGAGTCTGGGACATGTGGAGCGTTGTCCAGGGTGTTTTAGACGAGGGGGAAGAGTCTGGGACGTGTGGAGCGTTGTCCAGGGTGTTTTAGACGTAGGGGAAGAGTCTGGGACGTGTGGAGCGTTGTCCAGGGTTTTAGACAAGGGAGAAGAGTCTGGGACGTGTGGAGCGTTGTCCAGGGTGTTTTAGAGAAGGGAGAAGAGTCTGGGACGTGTGGAGCGTTGTTCAGGGTGTTTTAGGGAAGGGAGAAGAGTCTGGGACATGTGGAGCGTTGTCCAGGGTGTTTTAGAGAAGGGAGAAGAGTCTGGGACGTGTGGAGTGTTGTCCAGGGTGTTTTAGGGAAGGGAGAAGAGTCTGGGACGTGTGGAGTGTTGTCCAGGGTGTTTTAGGGAAGGGAGAAGAGTCTGGGACGTGTGGAGTGTTGTCCAGGGTGTTTTAGACGAGGGGGAAGAGTCTGGGACATGTGGAGCGTTGTCCAGGGTGTTTTAGGGAAGGGAGAAGAGTCTGGGACGTGTGGAGTGTTGTCCAGGGTGTTTTAGGGAAGGGAGAAGAGTCTGGGACGTGTGGAGTGTTGTCCAGAGTGTTTTAGGGAAGGGAGAAGAGTCTAGGACGTGTGGAGCGTTGTCCAGGGTGTTTTAGAGAAGGGAGAAGAGTCTGGGACGTGTGGAGTGTTGTCCAGGGTGTTTTAATGAAGGGAGAAGAGTCTGGGACGTGTGGAGTGTTGTCCAGGGTGTTTTAATGAAGGGAGAAGAGTCTGGGACGTGTGGAGCGTTGTCCAGGGTGTTTTAGACGAGGGGGAAGAGTCTGGGACATGTGGAGCGTTGTCCAGGGTGTTTTAGACGAGGGGGAAGAGTCTGGGACATGTGGAGCGTTGTCCAGGGTGTTTTAGAGAAGGGAGTAAAGTCTGGGACGTGTGGAGCGTTGTCCAGGGTGTTTTAGGGAAGGGAGAAGAGTCTGGGACGTGTGGAGTGTTGTCCAGGGGGTTTTAGACAAGGGAGCAGAGTCTGGGACGTGTGGAGCGTTGTCCAGGGTGTTTTAGAGAAGGGAGAAGAGTCTGGGACGTGTGGAGCGTTGTCCAGGGTGTTTTAGAGAAGGGAGAAGAGTCTGGGACGTGTGGAGCGTTGTCCAGGGTGTTTTAGGGAAGGGAGAAGAGTCTGGGACGTGTGGAGTGTTGTCCAGGGTGTTTTAGAGAAGGGAGAAGAGTCTGGGACGTGTGGAGCGTTGTTCAGGGTGTTTTAGACGAGGGGGAAGAGTCTGGGACGTGTGGAGCGTTGTCCAGGGTGTTTTAGGGAAGGGAGAAGAGTCTGGGACGTGTGGAGTGTTGTCCAGGGTGTTTTAGGGAAGGGAGAAGAGTCTGGGACGTGGGGAGCGTTGTCCAGGGTGTTTTAGAGAAGGGAGAAGAGTCTGGGACGTGTGGAGCGTTGTCCAGGGTGTTTTAGGGAAGGGAGAAGAGTCTGGGACGTGTGGAGTGTTGTCCAGGGTGTTTTAGGGAAGGGAGAAGAGTCTGGGACGTGTGGAGCGTTGTCCAGGGTGTTTTAGAGAAGGGAGAATAGTCTGGGACGTGTGGAGCGTTGTCCAGGGTGTTTTAGGGAAGGGAGAAGAGTCTGGGTCGTGGGGAGTGTTGTCCAGGGTGTTTTAGGGAAGGGAGAAGAGTCTGGGACGTGTGGAGCGTTGTCCAGGGTGTTTTAGGGAAGGGAGAAGAGTCTGGGACGTGTGGAGCGTTGTCCAGGGTGTTTTAGAGAAGGGAGAAGAGTCTGGGTCGTGGGGAGCGTTGTCCAGGGTGTTTTAGACGAGGGGGAAGAGTCTGGGACATGTGGAGCGTTGTCCAGGGTGTTTTAGAGAAGGGAGTAAAGTCTGGGACGTGTGGAGCGTTGTCCAGGGTGTTTTAGGGAAGGGAGAAGAGTCTGGGACGTGTGGAGTGTTGTCCAGGGGGTTTTAGACAAGGGAGCAGAGTCTGGGACGTGTGGAGCGTTGTCCAGGGTGTTTTAGAGAAGGGAGAAGAGTCTGGGACGTATGGATTGTTGTCCAGGGTGTTTTAGAGAAGGGAGTAAAGTCTGGGACGTGTGGAGCGTTGTCCAGGGTGTTTTAGGGAAGGGAGAAGAGTCTGGGACGTGTGGAGTGTTGTCCAGGGGGTTTTAGACAAGGGAGCAGAGTCTGGGACGTGTGGAGCGTTGTCCAGGGTGTTTTAGAGAAGGGAGAAGAGTCTGGGACGTGTGGAGCGTTGTCCAGGGTGTTTTAGAGAAGGGAGAAGAGTCTGGGACGTGTGGAGCGTTGTCCAGGGTGTTTTAGGGAAGGGAGAAGAGTCTGGGACGTGTGGAGTGTTGTCCAGGGTGTTTTAGAGAAGGGAGAAGAGTCTGGGACGTGTGGAGCGTTGTTCAGGGTGTTTTAGAGGAGGGGGAAGAGTCTGGGACGTGTGGAGCGTTGTCCAGGGTGTTTTAGACGAGGGGGAAGAGTCTGGGACGTGTGGAGCGTTGTCCAGGGTGTTTTAGGGAAGGGAGAAGAGTCTGGGACGTGTGGAGTGTTGTCCAGGGTGTTTTAGGGAAGGGAGAAGAGTCTGGGACGTGGGGAGCGTTGTCCAGGGTGTTTTAGAGAAGGGAGAAGAGTCTGGGACGTGTGGAGCGTTGTCCAGGGTGTTTTAGGGAAGGGAGAAGAGTCTGGGACGTGTGGAGTGTTGTCCAGGGTGTTTTAGGGAAGGGAGAAGAGTCTGGGACGTGTGGAGCGTTGTCCAGGGTGTTTTAGAGAAGGGAGAATAGTCTGGGACGTGTGGAGCGTTGTCCAGGGTGTTTTAGGGAAGGGAGAAGAGTCTGGGTCGTGGGGAGTGTTGTCCAGGGTGTTTTAGGGAAGGGAGAAGAGTCTGGGACGTGTGGAGCGTTGTCCAGGGTGTTTTAGGGAAGGGAGAAGAGTCTGGGACGTGTGGAGCGTTGTCCAGGGTGTTTTAGAGAAGGGAGAAGAGTCTGGGTCGTGGGGAGCGTTGTCCAGGGTGTTTTAGGGAAGGGAGAAGAGTCTGGGACGTGTGGAGCGTTGTCCACAGTGTTTTAGACGAGGGGGAAGAGTCTGGGACGTGTGGAGTTGGGCTGCTGGATGCAAAGGCCGACCCCTGTTATGTCCCGTGCCGTTGCGTTCCAGGAGGCCATGGGTGTGTGGCATCTCGTCTCTGGGCATCGATCACACTCAGATCCTCGGAGACACGGAGGAAAAGATCGCCTGGCAGAAAGGAGGCATCTTCAAGGTACAGACACAAAGATTATACATCTCTACATTCAGATAATAACAGTAATATTATAATAATATCATATTTATATATCTTAGATTATATATAATAAAGAAGAATATATTACAATATACGTGTGTCTTAACTAATAACTTCAGTAGTAAAATATGAGGGCGGTAAAAGTGAAGACGGAAAAGTGAGGAGGCAAATTGCGATTGGCCGGAAGCCAAGTCACTCTGCGTTGTTATTGTCTGCGTTGTTATAAGGGATGTGCCACACATAGTGGCAGAGAGTGCCACACCTGAACTTCCATGCGTGGCCAAAAGAAGCTGTCTGCCGGCGTCTCTTCCGGGTTTTTAGACCAGCTGGTGGATGGAAATGAAGCTCCTCCCACTCCTCGGCCAGATTCCCGGAAAAGCAGCTCGCCCCCAGCGGCATTCTGTCGCGTGGGAGGAGCTTCATTCCCATCCACCAGCTGGCCCTCTCTACGAAACGATATCAAGTGAAAAGGAAATGTCGGGGAATCGGTTTATGAAAGACACCATTATCAAGCAGCGCAAAAAAAAAAGGCGAGTGGGGGAGAAAGGGGGACGGCGGTCCATTGTGCCGATAATAGCCAGACAGAGTAGGAGATATATGCCTAAAATCATATTTACAAAACGTTTCAAATGGGAAAAAAACCCAGAGATGATTTCAATCGAATATTTAGACAAAGTCATGCAAGGGGAACTTTCTCTGGACTCCATGGGCTAAGAAAATAAACTTCTCAAATCTCAAATCCGGTCAGAACGGCTGCTCCGACGTCGTAGTGTTAAAAACCCCGGAAGTGACGCCGGCAGACTGCTTCTTTTGGCCACGCATGGAGGTTCAGGTGTGCCGGCGCTGGGAGAGGTCTGCCGTCCCACATCCCGCGCCCAGATTGAGACCGGCAGAGGAATAACAACTTGTTGTGATTTATTTGGTGGTTTTTTTTCAGCGTGGAGTTCCAGCATTCACTGTCAAACAGACAGAAAGCTGCATGAATGTTCTGAGAGAGAGAGCTAGAGAGATACAGGCAAGTACACACACACACATACACACAAACGCATGCACGAAAGCTCGCACGCACGCACGCATGCATGCACACACACACACACACACACACACACACACACACACACACACACAGAGAGAGATTAACGCTAGTCATGCAAAAGCAACGATAATAATCCTTAAATAAAACACATAAATGTGATATTGGCCCGGGACCCAAACTAGTGAAAATAGCAGATTTACAAGCTCACAACGTGGTGCGAAGCTACTTCTACTTCACTACGACACACGCACGAGCGAGCACGGACACACACACACACACACACACACACACACGCACAGTTACACCTCGGGCAGTATTGTTTTGACTTTTCGCATATTTCCCGAAACCTTTCGCATTTTTAATACAAAAAATAATTATTATGTGTGATTATGCTACAGTGTCTGTTGTGGGCGTGTCCTCATTATGCTAATGATGTGTGATTATGCTACACCACAGTGTCCGTTGTGGGCGTGTCCTCATTATGCTAATGATGTGTGATTATGCTACACTACAGTGTCCGCTGTGGGTGTGTCCTCATTATGCTAATGATTTGTGATTACGCTACAGTGTCCGTCGTGGGCGTGTCCTCATTATGCTAATGATGTGTGATGATGCTACACTACAGTGTCCGTTGTGGGCGTGTCCAGACCTCGGGCAGTATGCGTCGGATGAACAGCTCCACCTAGTGGTGGGTCTGGCCGGACGACACCAGCACTCCAACGCATCACTGGCATTACAGCTCACTTCCTGCTGGTTACACAGACGCTGTGAGACAGGTACCTGTCTGTCTGTCTGTCTGTCTGTCTGTCTGTCTGTCTGTCTGTCTGTCTGTCTGTCTGTCTCTTCAAGGCTTGACAGTGATATGGTGACATCACTATATCAACCCCTCCCCTAACCTCTCCCCCTTTCAGTGCAGGCACACTTTAGCGCCACGAAGATGCCAAAAGCCATGAGCGACAGGCGTCACTTCCCCTGGTTTTTAGACAGCTGGTGGATGGGAAATGAAGCTTGTGCGCGGCTTCCATTTGCCACGGGAGCAAGCGTTTCCTGGGAATCTGGCTTAATTTCCATCCACCAGCTGTCTAAAAACCAGGAAGAGACGCCTGCCACGAGCGGATTTTTGCTGCGCCTTGACGCCCAACAAGTGTGCTTACACCCTTTATCATACAAAAACAGCTGTGGGTGCGGCTTCAGTTCAGGTGGATCACCACCCACCAGGCAAACCAGACCTGAAGACGATTCTACAAATGCCTTCTGAATCACTGACCGTTTTCTGAAAAACCTCTGTTTTTAATGTCAGTGGTTCTCAAACTATTTCATGTCAAGAACGCTCAGAATTATATGAAGTTGGCCACCGACCCCCATCTAAAAATATGATGTAACAGGGAGGACCCCCCAGAAGATTTGAGTTAAAAAAACGTTCGCTTTGAAAGAGTATATTCAAAGATTTGCACCACATTTTCACGATTTTTCAAAAATAGCAGACCTACACTGACCATATGAGCTTGTAGATCTGCTATTTTTCAATAGCTAAAGTATATCATAATGCTTTTTTAAAAAATAAATATTTGTCCTAGTATAATCATAGAACCTGATGATCATGTTACAGGGGGGACAAAATCACGTCACTCCATCTTTAATAAAGTATGGATTGATTGTTTGACTGATCTGGTGTTTTCACAGAGCCGGGGGGGCGTGGCTTCACAGAGCCGGGGGGGTGTGGCCTCATCAACGCTGACAGCCTATCGGTGCCTCCGGCCGAAGGGTTCCGCCCAAGTCCTGTTATGGTGAAAGGTCTGTCCAGCACGCACGCGTCGCATGCACGCACACACACACACGCACACACACACACACACACACAGATACACAGAGCTTGAGGACACTATAATGACAATATTAAAGGACCATGTGATATTGAAAGGGCTGATCATAGACATATAAACGTAGACGCCCTTTCCGGCTCTGAGGCGCTGTGTTTGGCCAGTAGTCACTTTGAGTGGCAGCAAAAGACATGGAGGAGAGTCGCATGAGTGACTTGAGTCACATGCTGCGTGCCTTCAGCAAACGCCTTCAGCACAACTGTTGCTTTGTGTTCACTCTTTTTTTTTTATATGTTATTTTTTGCGGCTTTCGCCTTTATTTTATATATTTCATCGAGGGACAGACAGTATGTTGACAGGAAATGGGGAGAGAGATGGGGGGGGGGGGGGGAAGACATGCAGTATAAGAGCCGTCAGGATCAGGAGTCGAACCCGCGGCACACTGCCAGACTGTATTATACCAGCCATGGTGCCTGGACCGCTGAGCCACGGCCCAGGCCTTATGTTCACTCTTTAATGTGTTCTGCTCCCATGGCTCTGATGTTGTCTTGTTTTGTATTGTAATGTAGGCTATTGTGTGTCATGACTGTTTTGTTTAAAAAAAAAGAATCCTTCAGCACTTCCGCTTGACTTCCTGCCTTCATTGGAGACACGTGCAGCGGCCAATGAGGCCGCTGCATGAGGCTATGTGTGTGTGAAGGCCTTATTGATCATACCAGGACGTTGTGGGTGATGTCTGTGGGAAGTCCGATGAATCTCTCCATCCATTGCTCAGGTCTGGCAGAGACGTCGTGGCCGGGCCGAACTCAGACCATGAGTCACGGATCGGTGACCTACTTCCTGGACGGAGCGCACACCACGCGGAGCATGCAGGTACTGCCCCCTACGGGCCATAAATATACGTGTATGTACATTGTGTATCGTGATACTGCCTGAAACATATCGTATTTTTCTCCATCCCCCCATTCAGGCCTGTGTGGAATGGTTCAGAGAAACTGCCTTAGAGCACGAGAGACAATCCGTGTAAGTATGTTTATATAAATACATGAATATTCTTTTTTAAGACGAGCCTACTCGTCATGAGCGCCCCGCGTAATTAATTTATAGGGCGAGTATACCCGTTCTTAGGATCCAATGTGTTAATGTGTGGATTGGTTCAGGGTATCTGTGGTCCATAGTGTGTTGTTTCCATCCATAATTATTATTATTATTATTATAGAGGACCTGTGGCCAGAGTTTTGCTGTTCAACGCTACAGGAGACAGAGACTGTGCAGCCATGCTGAAACTGCTGTTGGTGAGATCTATGTTACGCATATCTATGTGATCCTATAGTTTACTGAGACACTAGACTGTCTCTCTGCATTCTATGTGATCCTATAGTTTACTGAGACACTAGACTGTCTCTCTGCATTCTATGTGATCCTATAGTTTACTGAGACACTACACTGTCTCTCTGCATTCTATGTGATCCTATAGTTTACTGAGACACTACACTGTCTCTCTGCATTCTATGTGATCCTATAGTTTACTGTCTCTCTGCATTCTATGATCCTATAGTTTATGTCTCTCTGCATTCTATGATCCTATAGTTTACTGAGACACTAGACTGTCTCTCTGCATTCTATGTGATCCTATAGTTT
Source organism: Protomyctophum bolini (assembly GCF_963924005.1). Taxonomy (NCBI): domain Eukaryota; kingdom Metazoa; phylum Chordata; class Actinopteri; order Myctophiformes; family Myctophidae; genus Protomyctophum; species Protomyctophum bolini. The sequence continues at coordinate 46,747,401 of NC_137867.1, read as the reverse complement.
ACTGTCTCTCTGCATTCTATGATCCTATAGTTTATGTCTCTCTGCATTCTATGATCCTATAGTTTACTGAGACACTAGACTGTCTCTCTGCATTCTATGTGATCCTATAGTTTACTGAGACACTAGACTGTCTCTCTGCATTCTATGTGATCCTATAGTTTACTGAGACACTAGACTGTCTCTCTGCATTCTATGATCCTATAGTTTACTGTCTCTCTGCATTCTATGATCCTATAGTTTACTGAGACACTACAATGTGTTGTAATTGCTTACGGTAAGTCACTCTGGATAAATGCCTACATTGTGAATTGTAATCATTATCATATGCTATTCTGTTATAGGAAGGATTGTATCCTGTTTGCTTTCGTTGTGACCACCTTTTCAAAATAAAGTTTAATGTATTTTATTTTGGGGTTTTTTCAGCCGTGCCACTTCGACTTTGCCGTTTTCTGTCCAAACATCAGTGAGACGGTTGCATCTCATGCAGGTGAGACCTGTAAACGCTTGTATGTTTGTTTTCGCCAAATGAGTAAAAAAAAAAGAAAAGAATCACACCCGTGTGAAGTGAGGGGCGCTCTTATCATCATACATACATATGTGCATGTTCTGTTAACCCATTCTGTACGGGAACCCATTTTGGTGTTCAGCATCATGTTATGCTTTAGCTATTGAAAAATAGCAGATCTACAAGCTCATAGCGCGCCACCGAGTGGCGCGCTACGAGCTTGTAGGCCTGCTATTTTTGAAAAATCAAAGAACGACTGACATTTTTTAGAATCTGATCTCAGGTCAGAATGGGTTAATCAGACCAGTGTGTGTCCAGTGGAAACCTCGTATGAATCTGATCTCAGGTCAGAATGGGTTAATTGTCATTTCTTGTCATTCCAGTGCCATCTCTCCCACTCATCTGCTCACTCTCAATCAGCCAATCAGAGTGGAGCGTCACACCTGCACTCTGTTCGTTTGTCACACTCAGTCTACTTAAACCCTGCTTGTCTCTTTGTTCTCTGCCAGATTATATTCCTGTGTCCCTGCCGGCCCTGAGCAATTTGGTGCCATAGGCAGGATTTTCCGCGATGCCCCCTTGAAAAATGACCATGGCCCCCTTGTGTTCTAAAGCACTGTGTTTTGTTTTTATTTGCTTGGTGGATGCCCCCCCTCCCCTCATGATGCCCTAGGCAATTGCCTGTTCTGCCTGATGGGAGGGCCGGCCCTAAATCCTCTGCTCCAGTCCCACCTGTTTGCTTGCATTTAGCCTTTGTTTTTTGACCACCTGCCTGGATTCTGACCTTCCTTTTGCCTGCCGGATTTGGATTTGATTGCCAGGGTTTTTTTGTGGATTCATGTTCATGGACTTGCTGTTGGACTTCATTTCCTGTGAACTGCTGAATTAACAATTACAACTCTGTTTAACCTTCAATCTGTTTCCGTCCGCTTCTGGGTCCTAAAATCATCAATATGGAGGCGTGATGTCACGAGGCATGACCATATATGGAGCCCGATCAACTGACCAGAGATGCAGGTTTTCATAGTAAATGCCTACATGGTACGTTGTCGCCCCCTCTCTGCAGACCTGCAGAACTACAACGTCTCCGTGGAGAACATGCTGACGCGTTGCCTGGACAACGAGAGCAGCTGGCGTCTCCACACCTTCCACAAGGGGGCGCCAGAGGACCAGCAACAGCTTCTCATACAGGTACCACTACAGGGTATTTATTTATTAAATGTAGTATATCATATAAATAACTATTATATTGCCATCTACGTATATATTCGTACCATGATTATATTTCATTTCCTGATAAATGAACATTTTGGAGTTAGGTGGTTTCTTCCTGACAGTTGATAATAACAGTATTAAAACATCCTTATATCATCTGCATATAAATGCATGTCATCTCTCTCTCTCTTCCGTCTCGCCCGCTGATGGCTGATATAATAACATAACGGTGTTAATCTCTGTCTGCAGGCTCTTCCGTCTCGCCCGCTGATGGCTGAGTGCAACAGCAGGGCTCAGCAGGCGACGGCCGTGTTCCCGTGTATCCTGAGCGCCCTGCGTTGGCTCAGCCAGGGTCGCGACCCCGTGCTGCTCGACCCCGCCTCCTCCTCCCCACAGGAGGAGGAGGGGGATGTGGCCACAGCTCCGCCCCTCCTGCTGCGCGAGGCGACGCAGATCCACGTCCTGATCACTGGAAGCCTGCACCTGGTGGGAGGCGCCCTGAAGCACCTGGACCCCGCCTCCGCACACTAATGCACTTGGTGGGAGGGGCCACACTAAACCACACCCTCTAATGCACTTGGTGGGAGGGGCCACACTAAACCACACCCTCTAATGCACCTGGTGGGAGGGGCCACGCTAAACCACACCCTCTAATGCACCTGGTGGGAGGGGCCACGCTAAACCACACCCTCTAATGCACTTGGTGGGAGGTGCTACACTAAACCACAACCAGTTGATGACTAATTGTCACACAAATTATGGCGATTAACGATTTAATTCTGTTTTCTTTATTTAATATTGATCATTGGAACGTTACAATTTGTAATTCTGATTGCCTTTTAGGCTTCGTAATCACATTTGTGATTACGTTTTTTAGATATTTTTAATTTCCAAACCTAATGTACGAAATAGCGGAAATAGTTTATCGTGACGTGTTTTAAGCTTGTAGATCTGCTATTTCTACAATTATTTTAAACATGTAAAAAAAAATATTTTCAACATGAAAACGATTGATAACAAATAATTGTGATTAGGCTATTATTATGTAACCTAAAAACCACACCTGATTTTATCCCATTCTGGACGGGAACCCCTTTTGGGGGTTCTGTACAGTATGTATGTACAGTATTCAAAAACTACGAAAATGTCAGGCTGCTATATAAATATCTGAAGTTTTTCAGAAAACTTAGGCCATTTGGTTCCATGTGTACACTCTCAGAGTAACAGACCTGTAAGTGTCAATTTGGTTACATGTGTACACTCTCAGAGTAACAGATCTGTAAGTGTCAATTTGGTTCCATGTGTACACTCTCAGAGGTACAGACCTGTAAGTGTCAATTTGGTTCCATGTGTACACTCTCAAAGGTACAGACATGTAGGGGTCCGTTTGGTTCCGTTTGTACTCTTAGAGTTTCAGACCCTGTAAGGGTCCATTCGATTCCATTTGTACACTCTCAGAGGTACAGACCTGTAAGGGTCCATTTCTTACACTCAGCGTTACAGACCCTGTAAGGGTCCATTTGGTTCCGTTTGTACACTCGTACTGTTTAACTTTTATATTATATTAGTAGACTACTGCGCTGCCTATGGCAGCCTGCAGCAACGCAGGCGTGATGCCAAGTACCGTACGAGATTATGATCTCATACTGTATATCAAATATGAAACGGTTACGCAGAAAATCAACTTACTAGGCAACGCCTTGCATACCCCCCCAGCACCAGAATACGTGCGTGCGCACGTATTTTCTGAATGTACAAAAAAAAAACCTCAGAACTCTATAAGAGTAAATACAGAGCATCTCTGCTGTCTGTTTTATTTTTAATAAATCTTTATCCAAAGATTTTGTAACCCGTTTTTTTCAAGTGTCAATTATTTTAATGTAATCCTGGGCTCTACACTCCCGCTGCCAACCTGGGGAGAGCAACGGACTGACCTCATGTTTCCTGTGTGTGTGTGTGTGTGTGTGTGTGACTGTGTGTGTGTGTGTGTGTGTGTGTGTGTGTGTGTGTGTGTGTGTGTGTGTGTGTGTGTGTGTGTGTGTGTGTGTGTGTGTGTGTGTGTGTGTGTGAATCCTCGCCTGTGGAGGGCAGCATTGCACGAAAGTGTACAGCCTGCAGGAAAGGAGAAGATGAACAAGAAGCTAAAACCAGTGTTGCCATGTCCGCTTATTATAAGCAACTTTGGGCTTGTCTTGTTCTTTTCTGTGAAGTTGCTTGTAAATATTGTTGGTTGCTTTTTTGGGGGGCTTGTTTTAAAAGTGTAGTTATTTGTTGGACTTACTTCCAAAAAAATGGAATAGTTTAAATCAGTTCTCAAACATTTGCATGTCAAGGACATTATAAATATAAACATAATGTATTTATCTGCAGAACATCTGGAAAAAAAAGTTTAATGTTCAAATAACTTATTCCTAATATTTCACTTTTTCTTTTCAAAATATCTTTTTGAAAATGGCATTATCTACAAAACTCACAACAAGTTGGCTGGACCGGGCCGCTTATTTCTCCCACGCAATCTGGCAACACTGTGCTGTTGTTAGCAGTTAGCCACGATGCTACTCATGTACACAACACCATGAATGTCCACAGTGAATGTTTATTAACATTATATAATTAACTATTGCATTTAAACTCTTTGTCTTGGTCGAAGCCAATAACCATCTACAAGGTAAGCAAAGCAGAGCCGTTTGTTAACTTTTAGCGGCAGCAGAACAAGAGGTTATTATTTTATGAAAGTAAACGTTTAATAGACATGTGTTGTGTGTGAACGTTTAAACAACAGTGAATGTTTGTATTAACTATTCGTATTTAAACTCTTTGTCTTGGTCGAAGCCAGTAATTATCTACCAGCTAAGCAAAGACAGCAGTTTGTTAACTTTATAGCAGAAAGAGGTTTTTATGCAGCTTTATGGAAGTAAACATGTATGCTTTCTTTTAAATCAGTTCCCTATAACTTTTTCAGGTCAAGGACGCCTGAATTGACAGTTATTAGCCCGCGGGTTTGAAATAGATATGCCAGGGACCCCCTTAAAGAGAATACCGGTACCTTTACGGATAACAGTGATTCTTAACCATTTAATGGCATTTATATCTCTGTAACCCTATTTTTTTTAAACTCTGAGTAGGCCTACTGTACTAATGTAATTGTAACCTTACCAAATGGTACGTTTGTACACTCTCAGAGTGTCAATTTGTTTCATAACTATAATCATTTAGCTGGGGACCCCCTGGAACTCCCTCAAGGACCCCTGGGGGTCACACTTTGACAAGCATCGGTTTAAATGTTGCTCTTATTTTGTGTGACTGCATTGGAGCTCAATTCATTGTTGTTGTTATTCGATTCAAAGGAGCTTTATTGGCATGAGAAAAACATACGTTTACATTGCCAAAGCAAGTGTCAAAATATAATAACAGTTGCAAATGGGGAACGTATATACAGTACAGCATTTTGTAAATAGAGATATGTCACATTGTGTCGTTATATTACATGTTATACAGGGTAAAGCTTTTTTTTTAAAACAAATACCAGCTATTGTTTTGCAGTCACATTGGAACAAATAGCATTCTTTTGGCACTACTAAACACAATTTTGGGGGCAGAAACAGAATTAGAAAGAAGAAAAACAAAAAAAAAAGTGCTGTACCCTGCCTTTTCTTTTCTTCTGAATTAATGAAGTGTGAACCCATAGTCATATGTGTATGCGCACAACCCCAGAAAGTAAAAATAAATAGTGTTAAATGGAATGGTGTTTTTCTTTTTAACCCATTCTGGGTGGGAACCATCCATCCATTCATCTTCAACCGCTGAATCCGTAGTCGGGTGGTTGCGGGGGGGGGGGGGGGCAATTATAACAGCCCCACCAGAGAGCTCCAGACTTCCCTCTCCAGAGCAACATTAGTGACTTCCTCCTGTGGGATTCCAAGGGCCTGTGAGTTGATGTGTTTCCTCCAACTGCGCCTTGGTCTGCCCCCGGGGAGGAACCCTTTTTGGCATTTTAAGCATTAAGCATTTTAAGCATTAAGCATTATGTTATACTTTAGGTCGAGGCAGATGGCCGCCCACCCTAGATTCGGGTTCTGCCTGACGTTTCTTCCTAAAGGGGAGTTTTTCGTTACCATTGTCGCAATATTGCTTAATGCTCTGGGAGGATCTTTGTTAATTTGTAAAGTGTCTTGAGACAACTTGTTGTGATTTGACACTATAATAAAATTGAATTGAATTGAATTTAATTTAGCTATTAAAAAATAGCAAATCTACAAGCTCATAGCTTAATGGACGATTTACCTTTTCGGGGCAAGTAGAACATGACCTGTACTTAAGGCCCTCAGCCCAGCTCAACCCCCTGTGTGACCATGTTGTATTCTGCTGTCCTACAGACTGCTGGTACCCCCCGCCCCCCCCCCGGTCCCCCCTCCCCTCCCCTGTCCCATGGAGGTCAGCGGCGGTCGTCCCCCTCCTCCCCGTCTGCCCCCTCCTCCTCCCCGTCTCATGGACGTCGCCCACCACGCCGCTTCCTCCTCCTCCTCGCCATCGGAGGAGGAGAGCCACCGCGACGACGACTTTGCGTTCGCGGAGAGCGCCCATCCCGACACGATGCTGGAAGGCCTGAACCGCCTGCGACTGCGGCAGGCCTTCTGCGACGTGATCCTGTGCTGCGGCGGACTGGAGTTCCCCTGCCACCGCAACGTGCTGGCGGCTTTCAGCTCCTACTTTGAGGTAATACTTAACTTAAGGGCCGATTCATACTCTTATTTTAGAGCCGAATAAAAGTCGGTTCGGCGCTGTAGAGCCTACAATTTGACGTCATTTGAGGTTCGGGGGGGCGGTACCGTCTTAAAGTCGGCTCTTCGGTGCTACTGAAATTTTCTGACGAGCCGAAATCATTTCGGCACTACAGCGCCGAAACAGCGGTAAAATAGGAGTATGAATCGGCCCTAACCCATTCTGGGCGCGGGAACCCCTTTTGGTTTTTTAAGCATTATGTTATACTTTTAGCTATTGAAAAATAGCAGATCTATACAAGCTCATAGCGCGCCAGCGGGTGGCACGCTACGACCTTGTAGGTCTGCTATTTTTGAAAATTTGTGAAAATGTGCAAATCTTTGAATATATATATTCTGTCAGAGGGAACGTTTTTTAACTCAAATCTTTGCTTCTGGGGGAGACTGGAACTACATATTTTCACATGGGGTCCACGGCCACATTCAGATAATTCTGGGGGTCCTTGACGTGAAAAAGGTTTGACCACCTTTCAGAAAACTGTCTGAAGACGATTGCTTCCCCACTCCCCCGTCGGGCAACCTAAAAACAAACTCCACCTGCCCAAACGTTTTATTCACTACTTGCCATGGGCAGACGGGCAACCGTTGGGGTCAACCCCTGTAATCGTAACTCTTAGTTGTCTACTGTAGGCCAATAGAGCGCCGCAGTCCCGCCCCCTTTCAGAAAAGCGAGTGGCCCAGGAAGTGAAAGCCCCATGCATTCTGCCATCGGCACTTTTAATATAATTTATTTAAAGACGGTTACGCCGCGGACAAAGCCAATTCGGATTGTGACGAATCATGACAATGAACACAATATTTTGGGCCGATCAAATGATTTATAAGACGAAAAATAAAACAAATAGTGTTGTCTCCTGACTTTCTTTTCTTCTTTCTAATGATTTGATCGTCCCAAAATATTGTGTTCATTGTCATGATTCGTCACGATCCGAATTGGCTTTGTCCGCGGCGTAACCGTCTTTAAATAAATTATATTAAAAGTGCCGATGGCAGAATGCATGGGGCTTTCACTTCCTGGGCCACTCGCTTTTCTGAAAGGGGGCGGGGACTGCGGCGCTCTATAGGCCATGTTTGTAGTCCTAACCTCTTCATTGTCTAGTCTACTGTAGGCCATGTCTGTAGTCCTAACCTCTTCATTGTCTACTGTAGGCCATGTTTGAGTCAGAGTGGAAGGAGTCCCACCAGACCAGGGTGACCATCAACGGGGTGGAAGCTCAGGCCGTCGACCTCCTGGTGACCTTCGCCTACACCTCGAAGGTGCTCATCACCGCGGCCAATGTGCAGGTGAGAAATTTATCTTCAGAAACCTTAACGGAGAGTTACCTTTTCTGGGTGGGTGGATCTTGTTTAGCTGGTCATTTTGTAGCTCTCGAGGAAAAATATTGTGGTCACCCCTGATATTATATTGAATCAATACTACAATGAAGACGTGTGCGTTACTGTCATTAATGGCATGCCTGCGTTGCTGCAGGAACGAGCCGAAGGCGCATTCTGTAAGCAGCGCAGGAGTAATGACAGTAACGCACATCCTTGAGTGTGATGTTGCCATTATACAACAGTTACCCTTAAAACTAAGAGAGTCGCCAAAAAAATCATCTTTTTCTGCTGCACTCTGGGAGAACAACATGGCTGAATTATTTGTTTTAATTAGGTGTTCCATGATGGTGGTTTGAAGCAGAGTAATCTAGTAAGAGAGTGGCGACGCGCTTTGATCTCGCTGCAAAGCGGGTGCCTCTGGGCTATAGTTCCAACATTGGAACTATCCCATTGAGATAGAATGAGCACTTCCGCATTCCGTTGTTACAATGGTTAAAACAGCCTTCTTGCCGTGCTTCAAACCAATCCGATTGCTTCCTCGAAACGACCTGTTAATATAATCTAGGGTATTTCTAGGGTCTGCTGGCTGCAGCCAACCTGCTGAACATCACCAACGACCTGTTTCTCTATAATGTGTATTTCTATAGGGTCTGCTGGCTGCAGCCAACCTGCTGAACATCACCAACGACCTGTTTCTCTATAATGTGTATTTCTATAGGGTCTGCTGGCTGCAGCCAACCTGCTGAACATCACCAACGACCTGTTTCTCTATAATGTGTATTTCTATAGGGTCTGCTGGCTGCAGCCAACCTGCTGAACATCACCAACGACCTGTTTCTCTATAATGTGTATTTCTATAGGGTCTGCTGGCTGCAGCCAACCTGCTGAACATCACCAGCGACCTGTTTCTCTATAATGTGTGTTTCTAGGGTCTGCTGGCTGCAGCCAACCTGCTGAACATCACCAACGACCTGTTTCTCTATAATGTGTATTTCTATAGGGTCTGCTGGCTGCAGCCAACCTGCTGAACATCACCAACGACCTGTTTCTCTATAATGTGTATTTCTATAGGGTCTGCTGGCTGCAGCCAACCTGCTGAACATCACCAACGACCTGTTTCTCTATAATGTGTGTTTCTAGGGTCTGCTGGCTGCAGCCAACCTGCTGAACATCACCAACGACCTGTTTCTCTATAATGTGTATTTCTATAGGGTCTGCTGGCTGCAGCCAACCTGCTGAACATCACCAACGACCTGTTTCTCTATAATGTGTATTTCTATAGGGTCTGCTGGCTGCAGCCAACCTGCTGAACATCACCAACGACCTGTTTCTCTGTAATGTGTATTTCTATAGGGCCTGCTGGCTGCAGCCAACCTGCTGAACATCACCAACGACCTGTTTCTCTATAATGTGTATTTCTAGGGCCTGCTGGCTGCAGCCAACCTGCTGAACATCACCAACGACCTGTTTCTCTATAATGTGTATTTCTAGGGTCTGCTGGCTGCAGCCAACCTGCTGAACATTACCAACGTGGTGGAGTCGTGTTGTTCGTACATGCAGCGCCACATGGACGAGAGGAACTGCGTCGGCATCCACTGCTTCGCCGAGGCTCACTCCTGCCCCCTGCTGGAGAAACACAGCAAGGACTACATCCTGGAACACTTCGGCGTTGTCTACCGGCAGGTAGGTAGACAGACAGACAGGCACGCAGACAGACAGACAGACAGGCAGGTAGATAGACATACAGGCATGCAGGTAGACAGACAGGCACGCAGACAGACAGACAGCCCCTCCAGAAAAACATGTGCTAAGATGCTTGATTATGCGATGAAATATGCAGGTTTGTATGTGATTTTTATGCTGTGAAATTCCAGAAATGAATTAGAAATGCTAAATAATATGTCAAGTCTTTCGGAATTTGTGTGATTTTATGTGATTTTATGCGGCGTCTTTGAAAAACAAGAAATGATCACATACTGTAGTGATATTTGTCAGGTGAAAGAAGCGCTGTCTCATATTAGTATGATTAATATTTTCGTAACGTGTATGTTTGTGTGTCACAACCAGTAGCGTTTCCAGGAATTAACATTTTTGGCAGGCAAGATGTGTCGTGACACATATTTGACATATATTTGTCTTGTACAGGAGGAACTCCTGTCGCTGTCTGTGGACAGAGTGACAGGTGACATATATTTGACATATATTTGTCTTGTACAGGAGGACAGGTGACATATTTGACATATATTTGTGTATACAGGAGGAACTCCTGTCGCTGTCTGTGGACAGAGTGACAGGTGACATATATTTGACATATATTTGTCTTGTACAGGAGGACAGGTGACATATTTGACATATATTTGTGTATACAGGAGGAACTCCTGTCGCTGTCTGTGGACAAACTGACGGAGATCCTCTGTGACGACGACCTCAACGTGTCCAAGGAAGAGACGGTGTTCGAGGCGGCCATGCTGTGGTTGAATAAGTGTCCTACCCGCAATCCCATCTTTGAAAAGGTCAGTCAACATAATATATGCCAATGTCGCCCCCGTGCCAAGACGAGGTGGCGGTGGTTCAGGGGTAGAGTGGCCGGATGGTAACCGCAAGGTCGCCAGTTCGAACCCGGGCTCCCCCAGAGTTAGTGTCGAAGTGTCCTTGAGCAAGACACTGAACTTTCATGGTTTCCGCCGCCATCGGTGTGTGAATGTGTGTGTGAAATTAATTGTGAATGGGTGAATTGATGCACAGTCTATGTAAAGCGCCTTGGATAAAGGCGCTATATAAATGCACCATTTAACATTTACGAGAAATCTCGTCTTTTGTTGATTTCTATGAATAATCCAGAATTATATGTACCGTATTTTAGCTTCCCGTTGCTTGGCAACGCTTTGCTTCCTTGTTGTGTCTTCACCGAAATACCAAAACTCTGCACTTCACACATGCGCGCCGCACACGATCTTAGCAGCGTTTTCTCTGACTTGAGAGGCTCAGATTGTGGTGTGGAACCCGTGATTTGCCTCCGCGAACCGGAAGTAGTAATCTGCCATTTTCTAGTCACCGTCTGGACCCTAATCTAGCGATAGAATCTCAATCTGAGCCTCTAAAGTCACTAAAGATTGCGTGTGCGCAGAATTGACCCCAATAAACGGAATCAAATCAATTTTATTTTATTTCAATCTAATTGTGACCCCAAAAATCGGAATCGAATCCCATCGAGAGTTGGCAGACGATTCGCAGACCTAGTTTTACGCCCCCCCTAGACTAGAGTAATAATGAGTGTCACGTCTGTCGTCCAACCAGGTCCTAGAACACATCCGCCTGCCTCTCATAAGCCCCACCTACCTCCGTGATGTCATAGAGTGTGTGGAGGTGGTGAGACGGTCCCAGGGCTGTCAGAGACTCATCTCTGAGGCCAAGGACGGCAGACCGCGACCGCGGACCTCCACAGGTACCCTGCTAGCTGTCTGTATCCTTAACCCATTCTGACCTGAGATCAGATTCATACGAGGTTTCCACTGGACAACACACTGGTCTGATTAACCCATTCTGACCTGAGATCAGATTTATACGAGGTTTCCACTGGACACACACTGGTCTGATTAACCCATTCTGACCTGAGATCAGATTCATACGAGGTTTCCTCTGGACACACACTGGTCTGATTAACCCATTCTGACCTGAGATCAGATTCATACGAGGTTTCCACTGGACACACACACTGGTCTGATTAACCCATTCTGACCTGAGATCAGATTCTAAAAATGTCAGTCGTTCTTTGATTTTTCAAAAAATAGCAGACCTACAAGCTCGTAGCGCGCCACTCGGTGGCGCGCTATGAGCTTGTAGATCTGCTATTTTTTCAATAGCTAAAGCATAACATGATGCTAATACCAAGATAGGTTCCCGTTCAGAATGGTTTAAATGACCTCGACCACAGACCTCCACAGGTACCCTGCTAGCTGTCTGTATCTATAAATGTGCCTGTAGTCTCTGTACGTATGTCTGTTACGTCTGTAATCCACCGTAACTCAAGAACCGTTCGCCCAACGCCGACTTCATTGTGTTTGTTTCCACTCCTCCTCCGCAGTGACGGAGGTGATCGTGGCGGTGGGCGGCCAGGAGGACAAGGAGATGCTGCACAGCGTGGAGAGCTTCGAACCCACAACCAACCAGTGGAAAACCCTGGCGTGTCTGCCCTTCGCCGTGCGGAGGCACTGCATGGTGGTGGCAGGTCAGTGGCGGGCGGTATAACGAAATGGCGGCTGGAAAGCGCGGGGGAGACAAGTGACTAAAATTGACCTTTTAAACGTGGTGAGGAAAGTGTTTTAACCCATTTTTGGGGCGGGAACCCCTTTTTGGTGTTTTAAAGCATTATGTTATACTTTAGCTATTGAAAAATAGCATATCTACAAGCTTGCAGGTCTGCAATTTTTTTTTAATCGTGAAAATGTACCTCAAATCTTTGAATATTACAGAGTGAACATTTTAACTCAAATCTTCTGAGGAGGTCCCTGGAACAACATATATTCAGATGGGGGGGGGGGGGGGGGCGGAGGCATATTACATATAACTTTTGGGATCCTTGACATGAAATAATGAGCACCACTGATACAGAAACATAAGCTTTTTCAGAAAACTGTCTGAATTTTGAAGATTTATTTTTTAATTTCGACGTCAGGCCTACGTAGATGGGTTAATATGGTTTGATATTTCAGGTTCTACTTGTCTGTACCTGGAATGTTGTTTCAAGTTATTAATATGATTCTATATGACCTGTCTGTCTAGCATCAAATGCTGGATGAGTTAGAACTTTCTCAAGCTAAATGAGGATAAGACAGAAGTTCTCATAATCGGTTCTAGTGAGCAGAAAGAATCAATAATAAGCAGACTTGGCAACCTGACTGTAGAAAGTAACAGTACAGTAAAGAACCTGGGGGTCATTATTGATTCTGAATTTAATTTTAATTCACACATTAATCATGTCACCAAGATTGCCTTTTTTCACCTTAGAAATATTGCACGAATCAGAGCCTATTTGCCTATTTTTTCTCGGCTTGATTACTGCAATGCACTTTTTTCAGGACTGCCTAAGAAAACAACTGACAGATTACAACTTGTCCAAAATGCAGCAGCCAGAGTTTTAACTAGAACTAAGATGAGAGAACATATAACTCCAGTTTTGGCTTCACTGCACTGGCTTCCGGTTGTTTTTAGGATTGATTTAAAGATTATTTTACTTGTCTATAAAGCTCTCAATGGTCTCGCACCTTCCTACCTACATGACTGCCTGCCTAAATATGTCCCAAACCGCCCCCTAAGGTCTTTCACTGCCGGCCTGCTCGCTTTGCCTAAAAAAATGGCAACTAAAAAATACGGGGAAGCAGCTTTCTGCTTCTACGGGCCGTCGGCATGGAACAAACTCCCACTGTACCTTCGTCAGGCAGCCTCTGTAGACATTTTTAAAGCTCAGCTCAAGACCCACTTCTACAACATTGCTTTTAATTGATCTTTTATTCTTTGTTATTCATGTCCTCACTGTTCTGCATTACTGCTTGTTTTTTAATGTTGTTGCCTTGCTTTTATTTTATTCTCCATTGTTCTGTAAAGCACTTTGAGCTGCATTTCATGTCATGAAAGGTGCTATACAAATAAAGTTTTATTATTATTATTATATTTCAGGTTCCACTCTGTACCTGGCTGGAGGCGAGCTGGCCGACGGCTCGGTGAGCAGAGAAACCTGGAGATACGACCCGTCCAGCGACTCCTGGCTGGAGAGGAGCCCCATGAACGAAGCTCGCTGTGATTTCGGTAAAGATGACATCTTCTGTTCTGACATCTGACCTCATCAAACCCTGTACACTCAAAGACACGCTCCATATTTGGCCAGTTCAGAATTCATTCCATATGTTGATCTGACTTCATCAAACCCTGTACACTCAATACAGTAATAATAATAACCCATTTGGACCTGAGGACGATTCTACAGATGTCTTCTAAATCCTGACAGTTTTTTGAAAACCCCATGTTTCTGTGTCAGTCGTTCTCAAACATTTTCATTTTATGTCGAGGACCCCCAAAAGTAAATGTAATTGCCCGCCGACCCCCGTCTGAAAATATGTTGTTCCAGAAGAAAAGATATGAGTTACAAACGTTCGCTCTGAAAGAATGAATATCTATTTATAGATTTGCGTCACAATTTCACGCTTTTCCAAAAAAATAGCAGATCTATTTGAGCTATTTTTCAATAGCTAAAACCATAACATAATGCTTAACCCATTCTGACCTGAGATCAGATTCATACGAGGTTTCCACTGGACACACACTGGTCTGATGAACCCATTCTGACCTGAGATCAGATTCTAAAAATGTCAGTCGCTCTTCGATTTTTCAAAAATAGCAGACCTACAAGCTCGTAGCGCGCCACTCGGTGGCGCGCTATGAGCTTGTAGGTCTGCTATTTTTCAATAGCTAAAGCATAGCATGATGCTAACACCAAAACGGGTTCCCGGTCAGAATGGGTTAACCCATTTTGGGTGCAGGAACCCCTTTTGGTGTTAGCATTGTTATGCTTTAGCTATTGAAAAATAGCAGATCTACAAGCTCGTAGAATCGAGCTTGTAGATCTGCTATTTTTGAAAAAAAGTCGAAGAACGACTGACATAGAAACATAGCATCTGATCTCAGGTCAAAACACCAAAAGGGGTTCCCGTCCAATAATACGTACAGGCCTGGTGGCGCTGGACGGCTGTCTGTTTGCGGTGGGGGGCAGGGAGGGCCAGTCATTATAATAATAATAATAATAATAGTAATGATCCATACATCCATACATGCAGCAGCCAGAGTTTTAACTAGAACTAAGATGAGAGAACATATTACTCCAGTTTTGGCATCACTGCACTGGCTTCCGGTTGTTTTTAGGATTGATTTTAAAATTATTTTACTTGTCTATAAAGCTTTCAATGGTCTCACACCTTCCTACCTACATGACTGCCTGCCTAAATATGTCCCAAACCGCCCCCTAAGGTCTTCCACTGCTGGCCTGCTCGCTTTGCCAAAGAAAATGGCAACTAAAAAATACGGGGAAGCAGCTTTCTGCTTCTACGGGCCGTCGGCATGGAACAAGCTCCCACTGTACCTTCGACAGGCAGCCTCTGTAGACATTTTTAAAGCTCAGCTCAAGACCCACTTCTACAACATTGCTTTTAATTGATCTCTTATTTATTTTTGTTATTCATGTCCTCACTGTATTGCATTACTGCTTGTTTTTTAATGTCGTTGCCTTGCTTTTCTTTTATTCTCCATTGTTCTGTAAAGCACTTTGAGCTGCATTTCATGTCATGAAAGGTGCTATACAAATAAAGTTTTATTATTATTATACAGGTCTGGTGGCGCTGGACGGCTGTCTGTTTGCGGTGGGGGGCAGGGAGGGCCAGTCCAGGATGGAGCGCTACGACCCGAAGACCAACGCCTGGCAGTTTGTGGCGTCTGTGGGCGTGTTCTCCTACTGCGACTCCCCCGCGGTGGTGGCGCTGGACGGGTTCCTCTATTATATAGGTATGTGTTGTTTATTTTATAGTGTTGTTTTTGGGCAGCACATTTCGATTATAGTCCTCTTGAATAGTTTTCATTTAGTTTTAGTCACATTTTAGTCACCTGGAATGTTTTAGTGTTTAGCCAACTAAATGTCATGTGATTTTAGTCGACTAAATCTACAGTTGATTTAGTCGACTAAAATGTATTTTGGCGGGCCTTGATGCCGTCCTAATGACGGTCAGTCATCTCCATGCAACTAATTGTAAAATTACTTTGACTTACTGGATCTCTTGTCCACTAGTCCTTGCCTAACATTTTACTCTACTTTTTAGTTTTAGTCATCATAGCTTAGTTTTTATTTAGTTTCCATTTAGTTTTCGTCAGTGAAAAAAAAAGGTAGTCGACGAACATTTTTCGTCTTAGTTTTAGTCGACAAAATCAACACTGTGCATTGCGACGCATTGTGAGCTATGTCGTCTGTTATGTACAGTAGAAAATGTACATCATATATGACCATTGAATGCGTTGTTATAGCAACCACAGATAGCACCTCTGTGTGAACCTAGAAAGATCTGACCCTTCGTCGTGCAAAAACTGTCGTTTGTTTACACATTCCAAGAGGGGAATAAAAATAGCATATAAAAATAGCATAAATAACTGCATAAAGCTGAACATGTTGAAGTTTGAACTAGATCTCTAGCACAAAGTATGTGGAAGTAGTTTGATGCTGGAAAGAAGAAAAAAGACTAAAAAGGAAAGAAAATGCGCTACGTCCTTTGGATCCGTCTGTTGGATTAGTTATGACGTTTCCACACGTCGTACGGTCTAAATGGGTTATTAATTATTAATCAATACCACAATGTCTTGTGTGAATCTTTCCACCACCTGTTGTGTGTCTGTAGGAGGGTCTGTGATGGAGCACGGCTACCGCACAGACGTGTCTGTCGTCTTATGTCTTCTATGTGTGGTGTGTGTCTGTAGGAGGGTCTGTGATGGAGCATGGCTAACGTACAGACGTGTGTGTGTCTGTAGGAGGGTCTGTGATGGAGCGCGGCTACCGTACAGACGTGTCTGTCGTCTTATGTCTTCTATGTGTGGTGTGTGTCTGTAGGAGGGTCTGTGATGGAGCATGGCTAACGTACAGACGTGTGTGTGTCTGTAGGAGGGTCTGTGATGGAGCGCGGCTACCGTACAGACGTGTCTGTCGTCTTATGTCTTCTATGTGTGTGTGTGTATGTAGGAGGGTCTGTGATGGAGAGCGGCTACCGTACAGACGTGTCTGTCGTCTTATGTCTTACGTGTGTGTCTGTAGGAGGGTCTGTGATGGAGCAACAGACGTGTCGTCTTATGTCTTCTCTGTGTGTGTCTGTAGGAGGGTCTGTGATGGAGCACGGCTACCGGACAGACGTGTCGTCGGCGTACCGCTGTGACCCCAGGATGAAGCCCGTCCCCGCCTGGACGCAGCTCGCTCCCATGAGCGTGGCGCGCTTCGGAGCCGCCGCCGCCACTCTGAACGGACAGATCTACGTCATGGGTAACACCGTCAAACCATTAACCCATTCTGACCTGAGATCAGATTATACAAGGTTTCCACTGGACACACACTGGTCTGATGAACCCATTCTGACCTGAGATCAGATTCTAAAAAGGTCAGTCGTTCTTCGATTCTTCAAAAATAGCAGACCTACAAGCTCGTAGCGCGCCACCGAGTGGCGCGCTATGAGCTTGTAGGTCTGCTATTTTTCAATAGCTAAAGCACGATATGATGCTAACACCATAATGGGTTCCCGTTCAGAATGGGTTAATACCTGATCTATCTGACGTATATCTATGATACCGGTTCTACCGTCCGTATATCTATGATACCTCTTCTAACTATTATACCTGTTCTATCTACGACGTCATACACTTTATACCTGTTCTTAAAGCTAGGGTACGTGATTTAAGTGTTGCATAGCTTTATATTGTGACAGTAATCCTTGCGCTTCCATTCAGTCTGTCTCCTCACGGCTAGAAGGACCTGGGTTCCATTCAATTTACAATTTACAATGTAGGCATTTAGCAGACGCTCTTAATCCAGAGCGATTTACATTTAGCAAGAACAAAAAGCATGGCAATAACATCACATACATAAAGAGTAGTTATCATGAAACATGTGTAAGCTAAGAACGTAACAGTGGAATATCTATATAATGAAACTATACATATAAACTATACATACTATACTATACTATTCATATATTCTATAAAGTGCTATGACTACATAAAATGCAATTCTAGTGCTGTCTACTTAACATGCTATAAGTCTGTATAAAATGCTATCTAAGTCTACATATCTAAGGGGCTAGGGCAAGTGCTATGGGCCATGATGGAGTCTGAAAAGGTGGGTTTGAAAAAGTGTGTGTGTGTGTGTGTGTGTGTGTGTGTGTGTGTGTGTGTGTGTGTGTGTGTGTGTGTGTGTGTGTGTCTGTGTCTGTGTCTGTGTCTGTGTATGTGCGCGTGCGTGCAGGTGGGTGGCACTCCACCCAGACCACAGACTCCGTGGAGCGCTACGACCCTCAGACCAACGTGTGGACCGTGTGTTCCTCCATGAGGAACCCTCGCTGCCATCCGGGGGTGGCCGTGCTGGACGGAAGTATCTACATCCTGGGAGGGAAGGAGGGCTTCCTGGCCAGGTACTGGAGTAATAATACTACATCCTGGGAGGGAAGGAGGGCTTCCTGGCCAGGTACTGGAGTAATAATACTACATCCTGGGAGGGAAGGAGGGCTTCCTGGCCAGGTACTGGAGTAATAATACTACATCCTGGGAGGGAAGGAGGGCTTCCTGGCCAGGTACTGGAGTAATAATACTACATCCTGGGAGGGAAGGAGGGCTTCCTGGCCAGGTACTGGAGTAATAATACTACATCCTGGGAGGGAAGGAGGGCTTCCTGGCCAGGTACTGGAGTAATAATACTACATCCTGGGAGGGAAGGAGGGCTTCCTGGCCAGGTACTGGAGTAATAATACTACATCCTGGGAGGGAAGGAGGGCTTCCTGGCCAGGTACTGGAGTAATAATACTACATCCTGGGAGGGAAGGAGGGCTTCCTGGCCAGGTACTGGAGTAATAATACTACATCCTGGGAGGGAAGGAGGGCTTCCTGGCCAGGTACTGGAGTAATAATACTACATCCTGGGAGGGAAGGAGGGCTTCCTGGCCAGGTACTGGAGTAATAATACTACATCCTGGGAGGGAAGGAGGGCTTCCTGGCCAGGTACTGGAGTAATAATACTACATCCTGGGAGGGAAGGAGGGCTTCCTGGCCAGGTACTGGAGTAATAATACTACATCCTGGGAGGGAAGGAGGGCTTCCTGGCCAGGTACTGGAGTAATAATACTACATCCTGGGAGGGAAGGAGGGCTTCCTGGCCAGGTACTGGAGTAATGATAATGTATTGAAATGTATTTATTGAAAAGATTTCCAGCACAGGATGAAATCCTCTACGCCAGACTCACAACAGACATAAATACATAATAAAATTCACAAGTACATGTCATACATACATAAATACATTAGTTTTCTTTTTTTTTTACACCTTAAAACAAACGTTTTAAGTTCATGTGGACCCGCCCTCTTTGGGTTTTTTTCTTATATCTATACATAATACACTTTCAAGTCCCGTATTTACCAGTCTATGACCTTACACGCCAGCCCTATAGTTATACAAAAAACCTTTTGTTGACCAAAATTCGTCAAGTCTATTCTTAAAAGTGTTGACTGAAGGAGCCTGGACCACTTCCTCCGGAAGTGTATTCCATGCTCTGACAGCGTAAAGAAATTCTTCCTCTTTTCTGAATGACCGTTTAGTGGTAAGAGTTTAAGAGAATTCCCTCTCAACTCATTACCTGCTGTCCCAAAAATGGACAACAGGCTCGGCTGTAAATTCATATATCTGGTGAACAAGTTTATATACCTCGATCATATCTCCTCTGTGCCTCCCGTACACTAACGTTGGTAACTGTAAATGTCTTAACCTTTCTTCATATCACCTTTCTTTCAACGCTGGTATTAATTTAGTAGCCCTTCGCTGAACCTTCTCTATTTATGTATTTGATTTAGTGGGCACCAGACTGAGCTTGCAAAATCCAGATGTGATCTCACTAAGGATTTATATAACGGAAATACATAGTTATTTTCGTAAATTTAAAAAGGTTCTTCTTATTATCGCCAACATGGAGTTTGCCTTTTTTAACTTTTTCAGAGATGTGCATTTCAAATTCTAGTGAATTATCAACCAGACCACCCCTATATCTTTTTCTTCCTCTACTTGATGAATCACTAGATCTCCAACTGTATAATTAGCCAGGTTGTCAATTATTTTCCCAATGTGCAACATTTATCTGGGTTTAATTTCAGTAGCCACCTGTCACACCAATTACTGTGACAGGTACTCTGGAGGTCTGCTTGGAGTTGTGCTGTGTCCGCGTCATTGGTTATAGTTCTAAATATCTTTGTGTCGTCCGCAAAAAAGGTAGACATCGGATTGTATCTCCCTTGGTAGATCATTTATATAAATAACAAAAATCCCAATACAGATCCCTGTGGGACTCCAGAGGTCACTGATTTCCAATCTGAAGTGGCTCCATTACCTGTTTCCTGTTACTGAGAAAATCCTGTGCCCAACCTATAACTCTGCTGTCTATACAGTAAGACCATAACTTTGATATTAGTCTCTTATGGGGAACTTTATCAAAAGCTTTTTGGAAATCCATATAAATGCAGTCAACCGACTGTCCTCTATCTAAGGATAATGAACCATTTATCAAAGAACCGTAAGAAGTTGAAGTGTGGTTGATCTTCCAGATTTAAAGCCGTACTGGCTGTTACTAAAGAGCTTGTTGGACTTCATATGATCCACAATGTTTGTCCTAATTCGTTTTTCCATTGTTTTACATTATAACAGATGTCAGGCTGACAGGTCTGTAGTTCCCTGCCAGTGCCTTACTTCCTTTTTTAAATATTGCACTGATTTGTGCCTCTTTCCAACCACTTGGTAAAGTTGCATCCTCCACAGTTTTGTTAAATAGCATTGTTACTGGTTCAGCAATCACACAGGCTAGTTCTTTTACTATCCTAGGGTGTATTGCGTCTGGCCCGGGTGATTTGTAAATATTCATGCTCTGTAGCAGTTTTTTTTGTGTCCTGACAGTAGTTATTATAAACCGTTCTGCATGCTGAACTTCCACTCTTGGCAGTTCAGGTATAACATGCCCTTCAGGTTCATTCACAAATACACTGCTAAAATAGTCTGAAAGTATTTCTGCTTTATCCGAGTCCTTCTCCGTTTTTGGGGAGTTCTTGTTGTCTTGATTGACATATAGATCTCCTACTGCTGTTTACATTTTTGTCCTTTTATTAATGTAGTCCCAAATAACCTTCGGTTTCAGTTTAGATTGTCTCGCTGACTCTTCTTCATATTGAATTCTTAGATTTCTTGTTTCTCGTTCTCACACAGTTTCTAACTACCGGTAATCTAATCTTTTTGTATCTCTGGATCTTTACTTTTCATGGCCTTTTTCGCAAGAGAGTTTTTCTCCTTTATTTTAATTTTTGTAATACTATCCAAGTGGAAAGTGTGCTTCCTATTCCATGTCCTGCTCTTGCTATTTGGGACATATTTATCCTCTATTGCTTTCAACTTTAGCTTTAGTAGTCTCCAATTAGCGACAGCGTTGACATCATAGTCAGAAAAGTATTCCCCCCGGTTAAATATTTCCAGCTCTCTGATTGCTGCCTCAAAGCTTCCCTTGTTGTAATTCATTCTTATTTTTTCGTTTTTTTTCTCATTTTTGTACAACATATTACCTTAAACAACAAAACACAATGGTCACTTTTACCTAGTGGGCTCAAATACTGAACATCCTCAACCATATTCTCCTCGTTCGTAAGTATAAGGTCCAATACATGTGGTGTGTCGTCCCCTCAGTCTCCACCTTGTTGGTTCCATTACATTTAGTTCTGAACACAATCCAAAAATGTGTTTTCTAGTGTGGCTCCGTCTCCCTTTGCATCAAGTAAGATTCCAATCTATATTTGGCAAGTTAAAATCTCCCATAATGAATTCATGTGAATACTTCATAGATGACAACTCCTCGATTAAAACCAAAATATTTTCATTATTGGTCTCTGTACCCCTATCTGTCGGTGACCTATAAACTAAACCCACAATCAAATTGTCATTGTTGCTACTAATAATATTAATCTTCTATCTATAAATGCACCATGTACACTACTACGTACGTCTGTAATCCACCGTAACCCGACAACCGTTCGCTCCACCAACTTCAGATTCGACAAGGGTGGGGTCAGGCTATATATCACCATGTTGTCTGTCTCTCTCTCTCTCTTCACGTACAGGTATCACCAGACCATGGAGCGCTACAGTGAGGACAAGGACTATATCACCATGTTGTCAGTCTCTCTCTCTCTCTCTCTTCACGTCTAGGTATCACCAGACCATGGAGCCGTACTATATCACCATGTTGTCTCTCTCTCTCTCTTCCCGTCCAGGTATCACCAGACCATGGAGCGCTACAGCGAGGAGAAAGACGCGTGGGCCGCGGCGGGGGACATGCCCAGCGGCCGCAGCTGGTTCGGCTGCGTGTCCCTCCGGCTGAGGAGGGACGGCCGCGTGGCGCTCAGCGGCGGCGACACGGCGGACACTTCTACGGACGCGGCGGGAGAGACGTCGGCGTCGGCGTCGGACATCGGAGACGCGGCGGCGGCAGCGGCGGAGCCTCCACCTCCTCCTCATCCTCTTCATCCGGACCCCCGCGGCGGGAGACCGTGGGACGACGAGAGGAGGTTCTGGGAGCTGGACCCGCTGGCCATGAGGATGTGGAGGCGGAGGTGGAGAGCTCGACGCAGGATGGACCTGGACGTTCCGGACAACTGACTGACTGACGTAAAGACATGACGGAGAGAGACGCTGTCGGTTTCGTTTCAGGTTAAACCCCGTTAAGCGTCTACTGCGTCACCTTTATAGCTTTTTAAAACCACTTTAACCGTTATTTTAAACTGTAGATTTTGGGGGAAATAGCAGATCTACAAGCTCATAGCGTGTAGATATGCTATTTTGTTTTTGTTGATGAAAAATCGTGAAAATGTGGTGCACGTCTTTTGAATATATATACAGTGAACGTTTTTCACTGGAATAACATGTTTTCAGATGGGGGTCCGCGGCCAAATACAGATAATTCTGGGGGTCCTTGACATGAAATAGTTTGAGAACCACTGACGGATACATAGGTTTTTCAGATTTTTTTTTTTTTTTGTCAAATCTGGTCTCCGGTCTTAATGGGGCTAAACCATAGCGAAGTATGTTTAGTCGACTACCTTTTTTTACACTGACGAAACTAAATGATAAGTAAGCTACGATGACTGAACAAGATAAAAACTAGACTAAAATGTTATAGGAAGGGACTAGTGGACTAGGACCAGCGCTCGGGTTGTTGCGTATTTTTAATGAGAGATATTTCACCTCATAAAATCATATAAAATCCTACATATTTTGCAACTTTTCCTGCCTATTTCACCGCATGAAATCACATTTAAAAACCCCAGCATATTTAATCGCAACTTTCATGTATTTTAAGCCTCATGATCAAAGATTTGTTTTGTCTAATTTAGGATGGACATGAACTGACAGAAAGACGTTCCAGAACTGTTTTATTTTATTTTATTTCCTTTCTCAAACCCAGTTGGCTTTTCTTTCTTTCTTCTTTGTTTTCCCCTTTTCTTTGTATAAAAAATCACACCTGTGTGAACTGAGTGGTGCAATTCCCCCCCACACACCCCTCTCTCTCTCTCTCTCTCTCTCTCTCTCTCTCTCTCTCTCTCTCTCTCATTAGCAGCCACAGCAATACCCCTCTCTCTGTTTCTGGTGCCCCCTACTGGTATAAATACGTAACATACTCGTGCTCACGTGCACACACACAGGTACACGGACATGGCTGCTTGTAGGAGTGGTTGCACCACTCAAAAAACGCTTCTGTGTGGCGTTCAGGGTTTTGGGTGGGCCTGTACACACCTATGGACTTTTGGTGGGTGGGCCTGTGTATTGCCTGAAAGCCAATAGGGAAGCTCTGGTCGTGAGAAGTGAAGCCTCCTCCCCACTTCTGTTTCGTCTTTACAGTCGCACACATTTATCCCAATATAAATAGAAATAATTCACGCATATATTAGCTTGTTGGGAGGAAAAAAAAGTTATGATTTTTTTTTTATATATATATTTCCGTGAATGGAAATGGCAGCTTCCTTACTCAGATTTCAGGAGGTGTAGTTCCAGAATTCTATATACTGTAACCGTCAGAGATTGTGGAATAGTTGACTGGCTTAACTTTAAACCCTGATTTTATTAACCGTAATAAACATGGTCACAGATATGTTATGCTTCCAGTCACTACTTTAACGTGTTATTTCAATCACCATGATGTGCTTTTTAGTAAATTATTTTGATTTGATTGACAGTTTTCCCAAGGGCCTTTCTGTGTGGAGTTAGCATGTTCTCCCCGTGTCCCCTAGGGTAAGTACACTCACATGTTCTCCCCGTGTCCCCTAGGGTAAGTACCCTCACATGTTCTCGCTGTGTCCCCTAGGGTAGGTAGTAGGTACCCTCACATGTTCTCCCTGTGTCCCCTAGGGTAGGTAGTAGGTACCCTCACATGTTCTCCCTGTGTCCCCTAGGGTAGGTAGTAGGTACCCTCACATGTTCTCCCTGTGTCCCCTAGGGTAGGTAGTAGGTACCCTCACATGTTCTCCCTATGTCCCCTAGGGTAGGTAGTAGATACCCTCACATGTTCTCCCCGTGTCCCCTAGGGTAGGTACCCTCACATGTTCTCCCTGTGTCTCCCTGTGTCCCTCACAAAAAAAAAACATGCAGAAATCCTGGTCTCTATACTGCCTCCTCCTGGCCATCCGGGCACCTGATGGAGGGGAAAGGAACTGGTTGGAATAACGTGTTCCCTTCCGTGCGCTATACGTCCAACCGGGGAAACTCCTTCCTGTCGGGTGATAAGAATCGGCTTGGACTCCTCATGCATAGAAGGAAACATGAGGTCAGTACATTGCTTCATTGTTTTACTTTTTGAAAAAAAACAGCACCAGGTTTGGTGATGCTCTGTTTGAATCAACGTTGTGTTTGTTTACGTACTAAAAGAGTGACTTTGAGAGCAGTTTCAGTGTACAATGTAAGTCAATGAGGAGCATATTTTCAATTATCAATTTCTAATCACTGGTGCAAAAGTCAAATTGATCAATAAAACGACACATACACAGTTATGTAATTTATTTACTGTAGCTAATGTACATACAAGTAGGTTTTAAACACATACAGTAGACGTTACTGTATGCAGATGACACATACATACACACTGTTACAGTATACTGTTACAAACGATATGCAGATCACGCTGATACATTGTCGTGTATTTGTTGGTACTGGCAGAGCTGTGTAACATTATGTGCCTCTTCGCTGGGCCAGTTCACACTTTGTAAAAGAGACTTAAGTCTCAATGTGTTTTTTACTGGTTAAATAAAGGTTAAATACAATTAAAATAATACATGTAGGCTGTTACAGTACTGTTACTACAGTATGCAGATTATGATGGTAAATAGATAAATAAATAAATAAGGCTAAACACTGTTTTCGAAAAGTATAGCGATAAAACATGCCGACTACTGTACAAGCTCTTAACCCATTCTGAACGGGAACCCATTTTGGTGTTTAGCATCACGTCATGCTTTAGCTATTGAAAAATAGCAGATCTACAAGCTCATAGCGCGCCACCGAGTGGCGCGCTACGAGCTTGTAGGTCTGCTATTTTTGAAAAATCGAAGAACGACTGACATTTTTTAGAATCTGATCTCAGGTCAGAATGGGTTAATCAGACCAGTGTGTGTCCCGTGGAAACCTCGTATGAATCTGATCTCAGGTCAGAATGGGTTAAAGCGGATCTACTGTAGATCTACAAGCTCTCGATGCAGATCGACTTATTCCAGATCATGGTTTCCCAGACAGTGGTTCGGGACCCGTTTGTGGGTCACGGACACATTGTTATGGGTCCCCTTACAGTTTTTGGTTTCCTATATTTGTCTTTTTCAATTATTTCAAAAGATTTTCAAAAAACATTCCCAAAAAAGCACCAAAAAGAATACATTCATTTAAAACAAAATTCAATTATTTTTTTTTCCAGCAAGGTCAAGAAGAAATAAAACAATCAAAAATAGTTTCGAAAAAATAGTTTGAAAATAGCAGATCTACAAGCTCACAGCGTGTCGCTTCGCGTCACGTTGTGTGCTTGTAGATCTGCTATTTTCACTAGTTTGGTTCCCGGTCTAATTTGTGTTTTGGGTCACGGGCTGAAAGGTTTGGGAAACCGCTGGCCTACAACGTCTCTTTTGTAGGACGAAGTTGGCGTTAATTTATGACAAAAAAACAAACGCAAACAAACAAAAAAACAGCAAAGTTATGTTTTGATGTTGTCACAGTAGCCTCGTTCATTCATTGGCTGGTTCTCGGGAGGCGTGTCGTCAAGTGCCTCGCGCTCATTGGCTGCTTCTCGGAGGCGTGTCGTCAAGTGTCTCGCGTTCATTGGCCACTTCTCTGAGGCGCGTGTCGTCGACTCGTCAGTGCCTCGCGATCATTGGCTCCTTCTTGGCGGCGTTGAAAATCCTCAGCTCCTGTTCGGTCTGTCTGCGAATCACCTGCAAAACGTCACAGTGCAGTGTTAGCGCTGTTGTTATTATTAGTAGTAGTAGTAGTAGGCGGTGGGTCAGGGGTAGAGTGGCCAGACGGTGACCGCAAGGTTGCCAGTTCGAACCCTGTGGGCTCCCCCAGAGTTAGTGTCAAAGTGTCCTTGAGCAAGACTCTGAACCCCTAATTGCTCCTGATGTTCTGGTTTGTGCCTTGCATGGTTTCCGGTGTAGCGTAATGTTTTTTTGGAAACTCTACTCCTCCCACAGTTTGGACGGCACGCACTTGAGCCATTATTATGTTAGTTAGTTTATTTATCTCAGCCATTTACAATACAGTTGAACATTCAGAATGAGGGTTACACAATTACAGTTTGACTGAAAAGGTTTGGGGCTGAAGCCGAAGCTTATTATGCCCACCTTTTTATTAAGGATTTTTTTTTAAAGGGAAAAAAAGAACAGAAAAAAACAAGAACAATAGCAATGGGAAAACTGATTCTCTATAGTGCTGTGCTTCTTGTATATCATATCTGTCACATCGACTCGGGTTCATCAGTGTGCTTGTACTGTATGTTGCTAAGAGAAATGTTGTGGAGTTTAATTGCTATTAATTAATTACTGAATTAATTTCACCCGTTCTTGACATTATTCTGGTAGAGTGTCACTAGCCTGGTTAATAAACCAGACTAATATCTCATGGACCGCGGGATATTAGTCTGGGGAGGCTCAGCTTGGATTTCATTTCCAGGGCTGCGGGTTGAAACATTTTCTCTTTGACGCAATTGGTCAGAGCTACTGTCAGTCAAAGGTCTCAAGCATTGAAAGTCACTGTGCCAAAGCCCGCCCATATTGCATACCGTGTCCCGCCCCATTTATCTGGTGTAGGAAATGAGCGTACAATTGAGCCTCTCCAGACCGTAATCCGCCGGCAGGCGGATTCGGTCTGGTTCATTAACCAGGCTAGAGTGTCACAGCCCTAGCGGTCGCCTTTATCGCCTTTAAGGCGTATTACTGGTGTATATAGTTTATAGGGTGTAGTTACCTCCAGGTCTCTGGTGATAGGGTAGTGTATGGGACCATGTGACACCATGACGATGCCGTAGGCCTGGTTATAGGGTAGTGTTTAGTGTATATAGGGTAGTGTATAGGGTGTAGTTACCTCCAGGTCCCTGGTGATGGCGTGGTTGGGACCATGTGACACCATGACGATGCCGTAGGCCTGGTTATAGGGTAGTGTATAGTGTGTATAGGGTAGTGTTTAGTGTATATAGGGTAGTGTATAGTGTGTAGTTACCTCCAGGTCCCTGGTGATGGCGTGGTTGGGACCATGTGACACCATAACGATGCCGTAGGCCTGGCAGATGAAGGCGTGGCCTGCATCGATCAGCCCGGCGTGCCAGTGGGCGACGCCCGCTCGCATGGCCGCCACGCCCAGCTGCCCGTTGTTGGGGTGATACAGCTTCCTGTCACGTGACACGACACATGATGACGCTTAAAGTCACAGTACTCTTGATTGATTGATTGAGTTTTGTATTTTTATTTCACAGTATGTAGAATGGGGTACATTTCAAACGAAGTCAATACAAAAACTGCTACTTTGAGGACAAATAAAGACGTACAAATATACACTAAAACATGTACGGTATGAGGGGAAAATAGGGGTGGTACACTTCTGAAAGTCACAGTACATAGAGTGGAAATACCTCTTAAGAGAGAGTGCTTCCATTGTTATTTAGATATCATAGCATGTTGGTTGGACACATAGTAAGGGCATTTTATCAGGTATTTGACCAATCTGGGAACTAAATCGTTAGCACATTTGGTCAAGTGGATATGGCCTAATTTAGCCCAAGGAGTGTTTATTGTGCAAAACTAATGCTTGGAATGGATTCAGAATCATGAAAAACCCCTAGTTTCATATGACACATGCTACTTAAGGAATTATGGGTATGGTCACATATTATGCTAATAACTCAATTTCCCACAGGAGTTGAATTTCAAACTTTTAGTACATGTTATTAGACACATTTAGAAACACATTGGTGAAGACATTTCTTGGTAACGATTTAGTTCCCAGATTTTCATAGATTTCTCTTACTAACATGCTAGGTTCATTGTTCACCTGACACTATCATATAGTTTATAATGTACAGAATGTTATTTTAGATGTTTAGGCAGATGCTACTGTAGGTTAATTGTTTACCTAATTATATGATATATATATATATATAAGTTATATTTACGTGTATCCGGCCAGCATGCGGGCGGCGTACTCCGCAGCCTGGGGGAACACCCGCATCAGGGCCGAGCCCTCGAACCCGAGGGCCAGAGTACGAAGAACCAGGAGGTGTGTGTCCTCCAGGACCCCCGCCTGTCTGGAGAGGACCTCCTCAGCCAGGTGGAGAACCTGTAATTATAATAATAACATCATTAATAAATACATTATGGACCAGGAGGACCCCAGCCTGTCTGGAGAGGACCTCCTCAGCCACATGGAGAACCTGGATTCATAATAATAATAACAACATAATTGTAATATAATCTTATTTTCCTTTTGGCTTTTCCCTTCAAGGGGTCGCCACAGTGAATCATTCTGCCTCCATCTCACCCTGTCCTCATGCCTCCTCCTCTTCTCTCACACCAACTAACTTCATGTATGCGAGTTCTGATGTTCCTCTAGGCCTCCTGCCTGGCAGTTCCAACCTCAACGTCCTTCTACCGATATACTCACTATATCCCTCCTCTGTAGGCCTACAGAGTCTCCAAACCATCTCACACACTCTCTGGCTTTATCTCCAAAACATCTGACATGTGCTGTCCCTCTGAGGTACTTGTTCCTGATCCTATCCATCCTTGTTACTCCCAGAGATGAATACATATATAATATAGACTTAGACTTAGACTTGATTAGCTGTTTTTTAATGTTGAAACTGACTGACTGACTGACTGACTGAGAGACTCAGTGACTGACTGACTGATTTACTAACTGACGTCAGGGGTAGAGTGGCTGGATGGAGACCACAAGGTTCCCAGTTCGAACCCTGTGGGCTCCCCCAGAGTTGGTGTCGAAGTGTCCTTGAGCAAGACTCTGAACCCCTAATTGCTCCCGATGTGCAGGTTGGTGCCTTGCATCATGGTTTCCTCCGGCATTGGTGTATGAATGTGTGTGTGAATGGGTGAATGTAATGCACAGTCTATGTAAAGCGCCTTGGATATAAAGGCGTTATATAAATGCACCATTTACTGATTGATTTACTGACTGACTGGCTGATAACGTACTGTACAGTACCTCATGGAAGCTCCCTTTACAGCGGAAGGCGTCCATCTAGGGTTAGTTTGTAGGTTGTAGAGGGTATATACTAGGTATAGTAGGGTGTGTATATACTAGTGTATACTATAGGGTATAGTAAGGTATAACGTACCTCATGGAAGTTCCCTTTAGAGCGGAAGGTGTCCATCTAGGGTTAGTTTGTAGGTTGTAGAGTGTATATACTAGGTATAGTAGGGTGTGTATATACTAGTGTATACTATAGGGTATAGTAAGGTATAACGTACCTCATGGAAGTTCCCTTTAGAGCGGAAGGTGTCCATCTAGGGTTAGTTTGTAGGTTGTAGAGTGTATATACTAGGTATAGTAGGGTGTGTATATACTAGTGTATACTATAGGGTATAGTAAGGTATAACGTACCTCATGGAAGTTCCCTTTAGAGCGGAAGGTGTCCATCTAGGGTTAGTTTGTAGGTTGTAGAGTGTATATACTAGGTATAGTAGGGTGTGTATATACTAGTGTATACTATAGGGTATAGTAAGGTATAACGTACCTCATGGAAGTTCCCTTTAGAGCGGAAGGTGTCCATCTAGGGTTAGTTTGTAGGTTGTAGAGTGTATATACTAGGTATAGTAGGGTGTGTATATACTAGTGTATACTATAGGGTATAGTAAGGTATAACGTACCTCATGGAAGTTCCCTTTAGAGCGGAAGGTGTCCATCTAGGGTTAGTTTGTAGGTTGTAGAGTGTATATACTAGGTATAGTAGGGTGTGTATATACTAGTGTATACTATAGGGTATAGTAAGGTATAACGTACCTCATGGAAGTTCCCTTTAGAGCGGAAGGTGTCCATCTAGGGTTAGTTTGTAGGTTGTAGAGTGTATATACTAGGTATAGTAGGGTGTGTATATACTAGTGTATACTATAGGGTATAGTAAGGTATAACGTACCTCATGGAAGTTCCCTTTAGAGCGGAAGGTGTCCATCTAGGGTTAGTTTGTAGGTTGTAGAGTGTATATACTAGGTATAGTAGGGTGTGTATATACTAGTGTATACTATAGGGTATAGTAAGGTATAACGTACCTCATGGAAGTTCCCTTTAGAGCGGAAGGTGTCCATCTAGGGTTAGTTTGTAGGTTGTAGAGTGTATATACTAGGTATAGTAGGGTGTGTATATACTAGTGTATACTATAGGGTATAGTAAGGTATAACGTACCTCATGGAAGTTCCCTTTAGAGCGGAAGGTGTCCATCTAGGGTTAGTTTGTAGGTTGTAGAGGGTGTATATACTAGTGTATACTATAGGGTATAGTAGGTATAAGGTACCTCATGGAAGTTCCCTTTAGAGCGGAAGGCGTCCATCTTGTCCAGATTGTCCTTGCTGAACGCTGTCACCTCTGCCGCTGCCGCCTGGATATAAAACATGATTATAAAATATAATCTGAATTAATAACTCAAACTGGCGGTCCTGAAATGAAAATGGTTTGAAAATCATATCTTTTCAAACGGGCTAATTAGTGTCAATGTGGTGGTCCTTCCTTGACGTGACCAGGTTTTGAGAGGCAGTGATTTTACCGTGTCCAGTGCTGCCATCATCAGGTCATCCTTGGTACCGTCCGCACAGTGCTGACAGCCACACGCGAAGTGGTAGCGCTGCTGCAGCGCCACCTGGCGGTCGGCGGACAGACTGAGGAAGTCCACGTAGCTCACGGTCAGCTCGGTGCCTTCTGGGATGTGCTCCAGAGCTCGCAGTTCCACCCTGGAACATGTATAACAAGTATCGTTATTATTAACCCATTCTGACCTGAGATCAAATTCTAAAAATGTCTGTTTGAAAATGACAGTTTTCTGAAAAAGCTATGTTTCTATGTCAGTCGTTCTTCGATTTAAAAAAATGTGACATACCCAATCTCTACCTCTCTCTCTCTCTCTCTCTGGCTCTCTCTGTCTCTCTATCTCTCTCTCCAGACAGTGGCCTTGTGGTTAGAGTGTCCGCCCTGAAACTGGGAGGTCGGAAAGTTCGACCCGGCCAGGTCATACCAAAGAGACCCAATGCCCTCCCTGCTTGGCACTCAGCATCAAAGGGTCGGATTGGGGGTCAAATCAACTAATCAAATGATTCCCGAGCGCGGCACGGCTGCAGCTCACCGCTCCAAGAGAGATGGGTCAAATGTGGAGAACAGATTTCACTGCGGTAACGTGTGTCACAAATCGTATGACTTTGACTTTGTCTCTCTCTCTCTCTCTCCCTCCCCCCTCTCTCCTCCCCCTACCTCTCTCTCCCCCCATTTACATCATGTGGCACACATCCGTTATGCGATCATGCTCACCCAATCACAGTGCAGAATGGTTACATTTAAACCCTCATATAGGGTTACATTTCTACATACCTCTTCTTGGAGTGGAGAACGGACTTCACCGCTGACTGGCTGCATGGAAAAAAGATAGATATACATATTATAGAGGGTATGCGCATGCTTAAAGTGAAGCGCACATCGAGTGGCAAATCCAGAGTGGCAAAGCACTCATGCAGAGTGAGTTTAACATTGTGTAACGTTGTTTAATGCAATCAGACAGGACTTTTCTGTTTGGATGCATGGGCTGTCAGGCTAGAAAGTAGTTTTTTTGCCACCCAGCTTTGGACGGTACAGTATATAGCTATAGTCATAGTGTATAAACACATAGTACTTACTTCCCATGGTTCAGAGTGACGGTACAGTATTAGTACTTACTTCCCATGGTTCAGAGTGAGGGTACAGTATTAGTACTTACTTCCCATGGTTCAGAGTGAGGGTACAGTTGTACTTACTTCCCATGGTTCAGAGCGACGGTACAGTTGGGCCAACAGTCGTGGTTGACCAACGCCAGGTTAGGAAACAGACCCACACCGACACTCTGCTGCCCCCTCTGGTCACTGAGAGTCACAGCGTTGCTTTTGATCTGCAGGACACACCAAACATGGACGTATCGTATATAGAGACAGACAATAAGACATTTAATCTGTGCTGGTGTATCTTTACTGTATATTTGATTGCAGGTTGTATTTTTGAGGTGCGCTAGCCCCTCCTATATTCAGCTATTGGTGTAGATTTCCGCCTTACACGAACAATCCCATTGACAATGAATGGAGAATTTACGTCATGTGTGTGTGTGAGAAATCAGCTATTTTCGTCATACGCAAAGATTCAATTCCCATTGAAAAAGAGTGGAGAATTTACGCCATATATGTGGCCGAGCAAATCGACATCTTACGGCATGATGATGTACGATGATAAGAGCACCCCTCACTTCACACTGGTGTGATTTTCTACTGTATATTTGATTGCAGGTTGTATTTTCTACTGTATGTTTCATTGCAGATCGGAGGATTCCAGGTATATACGTGTTTATCTGTGTTGCAGGGTACGGACGCCAACACACCCCATCGTGATCAGGTGAGAGATGTTGCTGTTACTACCGCTGTTATAGTATGAAAACAATACATTATTTTATAGTGTTAGTCTTAGTCAACATCATCAACACTACAAGCATCTCCCACAGTAACTTTATACACATTGTAACAGGGGTATATATGGACTCTGACAATAAGCCTGTCCGACCTCCCTACTCACTCACTCACTCACTCATAAAAGCTGTCGTGTGAGGTCCTCAAATTTCTCCGTTACAACAGAAACACATAATAGCAACAGCAGTTTCCCTGTAGGCGGGTTAGGGTTACGCTTAAGGTTAGGGCGAACAGGTGACACAGCAGCTGTTCGGGCTGGGTTAGGGCTCATTCATTCATAGTCTGGATTTTCGGTGGTGAGGTGACCACCGCTCCGGTGGTGAGGTGACCACCGGAGCTGAAATAACGTTGAGCGGTGGTGAGGTAAAAACAGAGAGAAGGGCTGGAGCGGTGGCGGTGGTTTGCTCTTCACCGCGGCTCAGTGACGTCATGTTGTAGTTCGGTGGTCTCCTCACCACCGAAAATCCAGACTATGTATGAGCCTTTAGGCCCTAACGTGAAAGTGTGCCTGTATACCCTAAAGTTTAGGGTATACAGGCACACTTTCGCGTCAAGAAAGAGGCATCAAGAAAGCACCTAGAACAGGCATCTCTTCCGGGGTTTTTAAACAGCTGGTGGATGGAAATTACGCTAGTGCGTGGCTTCAACTTGTACAGCTACAATTTAGGCATTTAGCAGACGCTCTTAATCCAGTGCGATTTACAGTAAGCAAGAACAAAAAGCATGGTCACAACATAAAGAATAGTCATCATGAATCCTACGTAAGCTTAAGAACAGTGGACATCTATCTAAGGGAAACACACTATAGAGTGCTATGTCTACATAAAGAGCTGTATTTATTTATATGTTGCATAAATTGAGCCTATGCATACGCCTGTAGGAGGTCGAGGATAGGGCAAGTACTACTACAAGTTGAACTAGCATCATTAACCCATTTTGGGGCGGGGACCCCTTTTGGTGTTAGCATTATGTTATGCTTTAGCTATTGAAAAATAGCAGATCTACAAGCTCGTAGGTCTGCTTGGTCAAGCTAGTAGGTCTGCTATTTTACAAAAATCGACTGACATAGAAACAAAGCTTTTTCAGAAAACAGTGTCAGGATGTAGAAGACATTTTTAGAATCTGATCTCAGGTCAAAATGGGTTAATGTTAGGGCGTGGTCGTAGGTCGTACCATAGCGAACAGGTGCGCCAGCAGCTCGTCGGGCTGGGGTTTCCCGGGCCAGTACCCCAGGAAGTGTTTGACGTCGCTCTGCAGCTCGCCCAGCTCGGCCGCGCTCATGTCCGCCCGCTGGTCCTTCAGCGTGTCCACCGACACCAGCTGGCTGTCCATGATGCCCGTCTGCTGGTGCATGCGCCACAGCACACGGGCCACCAGGCTGGGAGAAATGGGTTAACTATTCAAAAATGTTTTGCAAAATAGTAAAAAAGGCAAAGAAGGGGTTTAGTGGTGATGAAAATGGAGCCCTAGCTGTACACAGACGGACGGACGGAGTGCAAAACATTCTCTCCCCCTGCCTTCGGCCTGGTGGAGACAATAATAACTTGTTATTTACCGGACGTTGGCGTTGGGCGCGGCGGTTCGCCTCTTGAGGGCGTCACACTCGTGCTTGTGCTCGTCCCAGCATGCCGTCTGGCAGGTGCGGTCGCAGTAGCGAGCGAAGTGACACACGGCGCAGGCGTGGAGGCTCGCCTGGCGGCGGAAACAGCTGTGGCACACCTGGGAGGTCACACTGGCACCCGCACGCACACACACGCACACACAGACGCACGCACACACGCACGCGCACACACAGTGAGAGAGAGAGGGTGTGGTGAAATTATTATTTTTTTCACACTTTTAAGAGCATAAAACAATAGTATTTAATGAGGCTCTATAGAGCTGATTGATTGATTGATTATTTCACAGTATGTAGAGTGGATACATTTCAAACAAAAACTTCTACTTGAGGATGAAACCACATAAAAGTTCATAAAAATATACACTTTTATGCAAAATAAAAAAGAGGAAAAGTTAAAAAGGGTAAGGAAGGGGAAAAGCATGTACAGTATAGAAAGGATAAAAAGATAATGCTGGCTTTATGCAAAGGTTTGTTAATTATTATTTTTTATTGGAAAGCAATTAAACCCCCCCCAAATAGACCATAATGGTAGTGCATTAAACGGCAGCAGATGGTTATAATGATCTGCTAAATGTACTCGGTAATATGAGTACAACTATAAAACAACAGAAAGCAACCAAAGGTATGGCCCAAGTTAACATATCTTGCACGTCTGATCGTTCTCTACAAACGCTCCAGCAAAGCTCAGATCAGCCAACGCAGGGAAGCATTTTATTTTAACCCATTCTGACCTGAGATCAGATTCATACGAGGTTTCCACTGGACACACACTGGTCTGATGAACCCATTCTGACCTGAGATCAGATTCTAAAAATGTCAGTCGTTCTTCGAATTTTTCAAAAATAGCAGACCTACAAGCTCGTATCGCGCCACTCGGTGGCGCGCTATGAGCTTGTAGATCTGCTATTTTTCAATAGCTAAAGCATAACATGATGCTAACACCAAAATGGGTGCCTGGTCAGAATGGGTTAAGGAGTTTGGGATGTTCACATGTCATCCCAAACTCTTCTCCCTTCCGGCTCCAAACATAGTGTTTGGAGCCAGTGCATTCCAGTGCATAGTGAATAATTCCCATTATAATCAGAACTGCAGATCACTCCCAATCTTCTGCCATAATCTGAAAACCCACCTCTTCTTCAGACTCCATTTTAGCTCATAGCACTTGCCCTAACCTCGACGACCTTACAGGCGTATGCAAAGGCTTCAAGTTACGTCATTTTATGTAGACACATAGCACTCTATAGATAGAGGGTATGCACATGCATAAAGTGAATGGGACATCGAGTGGCAAAGCGACTCGGCAAAGTGAGTTTAACCCATTCTGACCTGAGATCAGATTCATACGAGGTTTCCACGGGACACACACTGGTCTGATGAACCCATTCTGACCTGAGATCAGATTCTAAAAAAAATGTCAGTCGTTCTTCGAATTTTTCAAAAATAGCAGACCTACAAGCTCGTAGCGCGCCACTCGGTGGCGCGCTATGAGCTTGTAGATCTGCTATTTTTCAATAGGTAAAGCATAACATGATGCTATAACACCAAAATGGGTGCCCGGTCAGAATGGGTTAACGTTGTTTAATGCAATCAGACTTTTCTGTGTGGATGTCTGGGGTTGTCAAGGCCAGAAAAGTAGTTTTTTTTTGCCACTCGGTAGGCATTCACGCATAACTTCCGGGTATGATGATGATGTCACACAAAAAGAAGGCTACTGGAGATTGGAGAACCTGATTTGGACATGATCTGATGCAGGACAATGTCACTATGACAGAAAGAGAAGATGGGTCTGGCCACATTCATTCACCCCATAATCTCAGATATAAAGAGAACATGTTCAGTTCACTAGTCTACACTCTACTCTACACCTGCCTTCATTTCATCTGATTGTCTGTCTGGCAGGCACTTAACAAGCGATCGTTAACTGTGTCTGCAGAGAAGAGTGGCTTTGCTCAACTTGATTTATACTTATATTCTCCACTCTGATGAAGGTACATGTTCGATATATCATGCAGCCTTACTTATTAGTATATTTTGGCTATTAAAAAAAAAAGAAAAAAAATGTTGCCAGTTTGACACCCCTGCTCTATAGTGTATACTCCTATAGTTTCATTATATAGATATTCTAATGTTTAGTTAGATGGATGTTAGGTTCTTAGCTCACGTCTATTGTTATGTATTTGATGTTGACCATGCGTTGTTGTTGCTCACTGTAAATCGCTCTGGATTTAGAGCGTCTGCTAAATAATGCCTAACTTATAATTGTAATTGTCTGTAGTGTCCACCGTTATGCGTTTAGCCCTAGAACACTAAAAACGGGTGATTTTCACCCGGACAATTATATTTTTGCAATTTTCGTGACGTTGCCGATGACGTCTGAGGTGGTCGGTCATGGGTCTTTCAGTACCTTCACGATGCTCAGTGACATCATAGAAGGTATTATGTTTGTTTCCCTGCGCCCACATGGACAATGGACTTTATCTAATTTGTATTTATTTTTTCTCCATTTTTAGACCATAGAGCACCGAAGTCTGACGTCAATATCGGTAGAGGGCGCAAAAATCCTCCCCATAGGGGGGGATTTTAGATCGCCTCATATAATAACTGTGTTTGAAAAAGAAACAAATCATCCGGGCCACTTCACATGGATATGAATAATCAACTGACTGAGAGAAAACACTATTGTTACTGCTACTGAATTAGTTACATTTCCCCTAGAAACAGACTGTATCATATAGGAGTGACTGACTGTCATAAACGATACAGAGACACCTCCCTGACAATAACGCAGAGACAGCTTGTTTATTTTTGGACCACAATGCTTATAGTAGATGATATTAAGATCACCCCATGTTATTCTCCATAGATAAATTACTTCCATGGGAAACCAGGGGACGAGCGAGTGACCTCAGGACTTCGGCCCTCTATTCTCAAGGATGGATCTGATACAGGATTCATTCAGGATTCTACAATGTAAATCTAAATTAAATTGAGCAGAGGACACATTTAAGCCCAGTATTGTTTGTACTTCTTGAGTAAAAGTAAAATGTATTGGCATCAAAATGTACTTAAAGTACCAAAAGTAAAAGTACTAATTATGCAGAATGTCCCATTTGAAAATTTCAAATGTGTACTATGAACATATTTTAAAAATAGCCGATCTACAAGTTCACAATGTGTCGCGATGCGGCACATTGTGAGCTTGTAGATCGGCTATTTTCAAATAATCATAATGCAAAATAAAGTTTTCAAATAAGTAATAATTTGCCAAAATAATTTGCCAAAATAAATTATTTTGGCAAATTATTTTGGCAAATTATTTTGGCAAATTATTTTGGCAAATTAGGGTTTTGGCAAATTAGGGTTTTGGCAAATTAGGGTTTTGGCAAATTGTTTTGGCAAATTGTTTTGGCAAATTAGGGTTTTGGCAAATTAGGGTTTTGGCAAATTATTTTGGCAAATTATTTTGGCAAATTAGGGTTTTGGCAAATTAGGGTTTTGGCAAATTATTTTGGCCAATTATTTTGGGAGGCAAATTATTTTGGCAAATTATTTTGGGAGGCAAATTATTTTGGGAGGCAAATTATTTTGGCAAATTGTTTTGGCAAATTATTTTGGGAGGCAAATTAATTATTCTTATTTACTTCTTCTACAAAGTAGTAGAAGTATTAGAAATTGGAAGTCAATAATTACAAATACCTCAACATTGTACTCAAGTACAGCATTTAAGTAAAGGCACTTAGTTACTTTCCACCACTGAGTATGATGTCACGTGACTGTGTAGCTAAATAAAGCCTAAAGTTAGACATAGGTATGTCTAAATGTCACCTGATGACACGCACGCACACACTCACTCACACACACATGGAAATTGAATGCGCACACGCACGCACTGTCGCACACACAATCCATGATTAATCATTGCACTTGTTTACAATATATGATTAACCATTTTCAATTGATTGCACTCACATGCACAGACACACGCGTGAGCACACACACACACACACTGCGTGCGACACACACACACACACCCCCCATCTCATCTAAACTTAGACTTAGGTAAATATGAGCCCCTCCGTCAGCTGATACCACACACCGTGACACACGGCGATGTGGAGTGACCACATCCACAATGTTAATTTGAGGGACATATTAAAGTACCACTTCTTGTGAGGGACAAGTAGGACAGTGGGGCTGGGTTAATAGCAACTTATTACTACGGTACTTAAACTTAAAAAAGACATTTCACCGCTGGAAGAAACTGCAGTCACTCAATGTTAATAGTATGTGTAGTAGATAACAGTAGCACGAATTGAAATGTGCACCCTATGGCCAGAGAAATAATGAAGTCTGTGTGTTTTGACTATAGGGTTTGACTGGATTGCTGAGTTCCTAGACAATGACCATAATAGTCTGGGAATTATGTGTCTAAAGTGGGAAATTTGGTATATAGTCTTTTTTATTAGCCTAAAATATTGTCTATTTAGTATATACATACATTCATGAATCCACCGGAACGGCTGTCACTATTGGGAATTTTTTTAATAGGGGTTTCTTATGACCCTACCATTAACCTTCTATGGCATGAAGGCAAACATGTCAAACTTTCTTTCTGCATGTCAAACTAGGGGGGGGTTCATAATTCTGAATCCATTCCAAGCATTAGTTTAGCACCAAAAACACAAACGGCCATAGACGTCATGATGAAATGTGATGAGATCAGCACAAAATGTGATGAGGTCAGCACATTTGCTATGGCTGTTTTTAGCCCAAGGAGTGTATTTTGTGCAAAACTAATGCTTATTACTAATACTTAAGTTTGACTTTTTTTTTTTTTTACATTTTAGTCTGCCATATGATGTTAATGGTAGGATCACAAGAAACACCTATAAAACAAATTGCCCAATACTAACAGCCGGTCAGCAAGTGGTTTCATGGATATATGTATATAGACAATATTTTAGGCCAATAAAAAATACTATATGCCAAATTTCCCACCCGTCCACCTCGACTGCCGGACTACTAGACAGTAGCACAAATTAAGATGTGTTTTAGAACACGGGTGATTTTCACCCGGACAATTATATTACTGTAATTTTCATAATGTTGCTGATGTCTGAGGTGGGTGGGTCCTTTATGATGCTCAGTGACATCATAATGTTGCTGATGTCTGAGGTGGGCGGGTCTTTCAGTGACATCATAGAAGGTGGGTTTGTTTACCTGCCCACATGCCTGTTTTTTTTTCTACAGGCAGGTGTTTGGGTGAATTTTTGTTAGATTTATCTTCTTCACTGCACCATTCATTCTCACATGTCCCAGGAATGGGTGCACCAAAGGCTCAATTTCTTTTTTGTATTTTTTTTTTTTTTTAATAATATGCACAGATGTTGCCCCTTTTATTGTGAAAAGTCATGACAAATTAAAGAAGAGTACTCAAGTTGCCATGTATTTGCTGTACTTCAATATATTTTGATGATAAATATTGTTTATGGAATATTTTACATTGGGGAAAAATATACCTGTTTGTTTAGTGATGGTGTGACAAAAACAAATATGTTTAGTGTTCTAGTGTTAAAGACCATCTCATTAATACATGGTTACTCCTCATTCAAATGTGCACTTGCAGTTTGGGCAACTCCAAAGCAAACTCCACATAACCCCAACATTCTATTTACCTGCCAAAGTGTCGCATCGCTGGTTAGACTGGCATATTTGCTGATACCGATATGACCAAATAAGAGCCGACCCGATACTTTTCCGATACCGATACAGTATCGGGACATCTCTAGTTCTAATCTTTACCTGTCCAGAACCACGGCAGCGTAGCCGGGCTCAGAGAAGACCATCTCATGGTTCTAATCTTTACCTGTCCAGCACCACAGCAGCGTATCCGGGCTCAGAGAAGACCATCTCTCCGGCTCTCAGGTCCTTGGTGCTCCTCAGACCACGGCCCTTCTTCTCCGCCTCGAACAGCTCCGCGTTCTCCATGAGTCAACGATGAACGGGCCTTTCAAATCCACAGGGGAGAAAAATACAGAACTTCCAATGCGAGCCTCTTGGGGACAATGGCAGCTCTTTAGAGGTTTATGTCCTCCTAGACTGTTTAGGACACCCTGCAGGACGCCGGCAGCCCTGATCCTGAATGGTATGTTTCCAAAAATACACCCTCAGCCCTCAGCGTTCCCAGACCTGAGCAGACGGGCGCGGCCAAAGGAAGCCGTCTGCCGGCGTGTCTTTAGTTTTCTTTTAAGACAGCTGGTGGATGGAAAAGAAGCTCCTCCCACGCGGCTGAATCCCGCGACGGACAGATTTCCGGAAACGTTTATCCCCCCCCCCCCCGCGGCAGTCACCAGCCTGGGGTGGAGCTTAATTTCCATCCACCAAATTTCCAAAAGACGCTGGCAGACAGCGGAAAACGGCCGTGCCTGTCTGGTAGGTCTGGCAACAGATCCTGCATGTCCTAAACCGGTGGTTCCCAAAGTGGGGTCCGGGGGCTGCCCAGGGGTCCTTGACGGAGTTCCCATACAGCTAAATTATAGTTGAGTGTACATGAACAAATGAACAAATGTACACTCTCAGAGTTAAATTAATATTGATTTTACAATATAAATTGGGGGTCCCAGAGATAAGAAATGCCATTAAATCGGAGTCCATATAGCCTGTTGCATATCAAACTGGGGGTCCTTGAAATGAAATGATCAGTGCTAGAGCTGTAAAACATCTTCTCTCATG
The DNA here is from genome assembly GCF_963924005.1 of Protomyctophum bolini. Classification (NCBI taxonomy): domain Eukaryota; kingdom Metazoa; phylum Chordata; class Actinopteri; order Myctophiformes; family Myctophidae; genus Protomyctophum; species Protomyctophum bolini. The sequence goes on along the minus strand of NC_137867.1, from coordinate 46,706,189 downwards.
GGGGTCCCTGGCATATCTTTTCTAATGGGGGTCCGCAGTAGGTCCGCAGGGTAATGAGTGTAATTTTGGGGGTCCTAAACTGGACACATTGTTATGGGTCCCCTTTTACTTTTTTATTTCCTATACTTTTGGTTATTTATTTAATTATTATTATTGCAAAACATTTTCCCAAAAATATTCTCCCCCAAAAAACTAAACTTTTCATGAATTAAAAGTCAAAATTAAATGAGTTTTTTCCCCCCAGTAACTTCAGGAACAAATCCCCTCCTCTCCTTCCCGTCCCTTGGGGGTATTTTGGTGCTACAGCTGTGGTTGTCACTCTGTGAATATGAGGTGTGACGACATCACAAGATTCACAACACGTCTTACAGAAACAGATCTGTTACCGTGTGAACTTAAGCGAGGGCCGCTTCTATCACCGTAACATCATCATAATTACATCATCTCATTCCAGGCCAATCACAATTTGCGTCCTCACTTTTGTCTTCAATGTTTTGTGTTTGCACACAAACACTCAAAAACTGGGGCCATTCATTGTCAACGGCATTCAATGTTTGTGTTTACACAAACGCTCAAAGCTGAACAGCGCCCCTCAAAAATACATGCATGCATGACTAGTTTGACAACACAACACAATATTGTATACAGCAGGGACTGTGACTTCAGAGCTGCTTTCAAAATGCCCTGCTAAACGAGATCTACCCACCAATTTGTTTTTTATCCCATTGCTGAAAATAGTTTAAAAGAAATGTACCTTTGGAATAGTGGCGCTGTATGTTACATAATTATAATGGATGGGTAAAAATGCCATGGTGTGGGCACCCCTGGGCCCTGGTGTGGGCACCCCTGGGCCCTGGTGTGGGCACCCCTGGGCCCTGGTGTGGGCACCCCTGGGCCCTGGTGTGGGCCCTGGCATAGGTCAACAGTGTAAATATTTGTTTTAGTTAATGAATTAATGATTTTTCTACTTGAACTGAACAGAGCTGCATTGTGTCATCTTCAAATCATTCTAATACAGAGTCAGACATTGTAGATCTGCCATTTTCACACGTTTCACACAGAATATGGGACAATAATAGGGTATACTTCAACAAGGCTAAAAGGTGACGGGCAATAAAACTGGTATTGAAACGTCTGTACTGTACTGTACTGTACTGAATCATATAGTTAGTAGGCGCTGATTCGTTTTGCCTGTTTGGTGCTCAAACCCAACCCACAAATTAATTAAAGCCATCGCAGCAACATTATGAAAGAAGGCGTTTATTGATGATCTCACAAAAGATATGTGCTACAGGCACTAGCAGAACGCTTTTACAACATTGCTTTGCATATTTCAATTGTAGAGGGAAACATATCTCACTGTCACACCCGTCTCAGGTGAGGATAATGTAAACCTACTACGACGACCAAACGTAATGGCAAGGCACACAGTTGGCAGTTAAATTCCCCCAAGTGTCAATGCAATAAAGTAACAAAACAAAGGATACCATCGGATATCATATCTGAACATATTCAAAACAAATACTTCAAATAAAATGTAAAAAAGTGTTATAAAATAAATAAATAAAAAATTAGGACAATCACAATTCTAGAATAGAAAAAAATGCAATTTAACCATGGTTTTAACTCAATACAATTACAAAATAACACCTGGAAACAGTGACAGCTCCTGAACACCCCAGTAGGTGTGCTGTCACATTAATCAGCCCTCCGATACCCCACGGCCCCTCTCCCACCAGACAACCAAATAATCAGGGTAATTTATACCACTTCTGTTCACAGGCACAAAAATACATCATGTACATTAAGTATTCCGACACTTTGTGACAATTACGTCGGCCTATCTGACACCGTCATCGGTGTTATAGCCGTAGAAAGACTTAAAGAAAACGTTTTTGGATGTAGCTGCTATAATAAAGTTAGACTTGTAGCCCCAGATGGTGGTTTGCTACAGGTGTGATTCCTGGCAAACCTTTAAATGACCTGAAGCCCATTTTTACTTTTAGTTTCCACAGCAGAGCTACGGTGGCACTGCTGACAGTGATGAATGATGATTGTGAATCGAATGTCACACAAAGGATACCATACCAAGTGTTATATAAAAAAAATGATGATTAGGACAATCAAAATTCTATAATAAAAAAAAAAAATGCAATTTAACCATGGTTTTAACTCAATATAATTACAAAAGAACACGTTTTTTAATGTAGCTGCTATAATAAAGTTAGACTTGTAGCCCCAGATGGTGGTTTGCTACAGGTGTGTTTCCTGGCAAACCTAAATAATTACCTGTCCTGAAGCCCATTTGGACTCTTTTAGGTTCCACAGCAGAGCTACGGTGGCACTGCACTGCTGGCAGAGTGATGAATGATGATTGTGAATCTTTGGTGATTCTTTTTTTTTTAAGTAACTGAAGTCTGTAGGCCTAGTTTGTGTCCATACACCACCCCATGAGTGTGCACTCTTGATGGGACTTGATGTACAGCAATTGGCATTGTCCCTTTTCGTGACAATGTGTGGTCACCTTGTTAGTTGTCACTCTCCTCTCTCTCTCTCGTTGACTGCATGTGCCTTCACTCCCTCGAGTCGGTGCTGCTATCTGCATCATGGATTACTACAAAAAAATGAAGAAAGAAAATGGAAGGAAAGAAAAAATATTACAACCATGAAAGGGTGTTGACGGAACACATCAGAACTGACTTGACTTTTTGTCTTTTCTATCGATCGCACATTACTGCAAACAACAAAGAGTGCTCCATGGTTCTGATACAAACGCTATATACAGTTAGTACATTATAGCCTATAAGACAAAGACTCGTGAACAAAGCATACGAGTACCTATTTCACTTACCATTCACATCTTCTTTATGAGGAAGGTGTTCCGTCTTGCAGCTGTGCGATTGATGAACTTATTGGCCACGACATCCATGTCCAGCTCCACATCACAGTGACATCTTAACAGAGCAAGGTGATCGGGTCTTTCTCTGGCTAATGCTTGCAGATACTCTCCGAGTCTCTCTAGGCCTGAAATGGAACTTTCTGAGCTGCATGATGTTACAGTAACAGGGACAGTCAGCACTTGTTTCACTAGTTTTGTGATCTCTGGTAACGTAGATCTGAAGTAGTCTCCCATGTCACCTTTCAAGAACTCGACTACGTCGTGAAAAGTGGACAGGCCGACTCCTTTTCGCGTTGCCATGTCCACGCACATGTCACGATGCAGTGTCAGACTGACTTCATCAAAGTCGTTCCCATAGAACTGCACTATGCGTTTGCAATCGCCCTTTCCGACCACAAAGTCCTCGACATCTTGCATGTGTTTGAATACAGAAGCACTCAATCTGCAGTTCAGGGATGCAGATGCTGTGTCGATCACATCAACGTATTGCTGCCTGTACATTTCTTCTGGTGTTTGGACGGTGGGTGGAGGAGCACCGTCATCTTCCAATCGGCGGGGAGACTTTGGCACAACTGGGCTCTCCAAGTTCAGGTCATTTGCTGCTGCAGTAGTGCTCTCCCAAAATGGTTGAAATCCTTCACGAAGAGACATGATGTCTTCCCTGAGTGTGTCCACCATCTGTCCAGCTTTATGAAACTGCAAGGGGTGGTCTTGGAGTTCGGCATTGACTGTGTCCATGTGTGAGAACGTTTTGAGCATGAGTTGCAACGAGAAAAATGTGCTAAACTCCATCAGTTGCGAAACCAGACCGCTGGCTGTAAGTGCAGCGCGACAATGCATGTCCATGTCCTCGAGATAATCCATTAGGTCACTGTAGTTGGAAGACATGGATTGTAACAAGGCCGTGTCCATGGTTGTGTGGTATGTGCTGAACAGGGGTCTCACAGAAGGCGTGTCTTCGCCTTGGTACTCCGCAAACCAGGCTGGTCGGTCCGGCGAGTCTTTGGTCAGTGTTATAACTGTCTTCATGGCACGAACAACTGCCATGAAGCTACAGTACTCAAGGCTGCCAGTGCTACGGGCGACGTCGTGAACGGCTAAATCCAGAACCTGTGCGGCGCAGTGCGTGTACAGCGCTCGGGGCTCCAGTTCCTGCACGCGGGCTTGTAGACCGGTTTGGATGCGAGAGAGATCCGAACAGTAGCCGCCGTGTACACAAGTGTAACACTGTCCTCTGCATTTACTGATTGGCAGCGAGAATCTCATCAAGACGTCTTTAAACAGCTGGAAGAATGTGTCTGCTGTTGTTCCTGATGTCCGCTGAAATCCAACAAAACGTTCCTCCGTCTCCAGCTTTTCGGTCACAAAACGAATACAGACAGACACTTTTCTGCACTCGGTGTCATCTACCTCCTCCATGATCACAGAGAAATGCTCAGCAGACCGTACCTCTTCAAGAAGTACGCTCAGCACATCATCAGCCATCATTTCTGTCATTTCGTTAAGGATGTCAGGAGAAACCCATTCACGGTCCTTACGGTTCAGCCATGCTCGCAGCTCTGGGATATCAGCCGCACGCATTTCTAGAAATGGGCTCAAATGATCATCACCATCATCTTCTGATTCTCCGGTAATGGAAATTCCCGGACCCTGGCCTGAAAGGAACCTAACGGAGGATAGGATGGCCTTCAAAACTCGTCTTGCATCGGCCATCTGCTTTTGTTCACCTGCAGCGCTGCCGGTGCCGGTGCTGTCCTGTGCCGCCTCGGCAGGTCCTCCTGGCGCTGGGCTCTGCTGTAGCGTCTTCATGGTGGGTTTCTGGTAGCAAGACCTCTTCCTAGCTGGTGGTGCCCGCGGCATCATGTAGTGTAGTACGGATGAGTGCTCAATGCTCCTCTCTGTGCACCTTTTCTACTCTACCTGCCCCATGAGGACACGGAGCCAATGGACGGGCGGCACAGGTATGTATCTATTGTTGTCGGTGGGTACTTGGACCCTGATGGCTCGGTTAGGGGTGCCACAAAGTGTACAACGGGCTCCACTTAGTGCTGTCTTCAATAGAACTCAGTCTCTACCCGACTCGGTAGCTCTCACTGCTACTAGTTTCTTCTAGTTAGCTTAGCAACGCCGACTTGGTACTATCTATTGTACTGTCTGAACAAACGTCCGTTTCTGCTCTTATACGTCTTTCTGAACTGGCTTCTGAATGACACCATGTAACAGGGCAGGATCTAGTCTATGAATCATAGACTAGTCTAGGAGTACTGTAATATAATAATATATAATATGACAGACGGGCGTGTGTATCCTTTCAGCGTTGTTTACAACTGTTATGAACGTAACACTGCATGAGTGCATCACACAACGTGTCCCCAGTAACTATATACGCACATAGGTTCCTATCTCCACAAAAACTGCTAGATCACAAAGGCTGTACAAGTGTACAGGTTGACATGTCCCTAAAAAAAAAGAATTATATGCAATATATAGGAGGAAACAAGAGGAAGAGAACATTTTTGTCCAGAGTTAGAATGCAATACTGAATACTTATATCGAAAATATTGCACACAAACGTAGGCTAATATATACAGTAGCATTACAGTTATATAAAACAATACCCTACAAATTCCATTCGCCCCGTTTATTTTCCATTATAGAAAGTTAAATTATATAAGAGGTCAACTCTTATATGATTGACAGGAGATTAAAAAAAAGTCTTGTAAGCTTATGGTGCTTCTATACCTTTCTAGGATCAGTGGGAATGTAGACTCAATGTATCTGAGCACTCCAAAAATGTGGAGGAGAGGAAATAAAGTTGAAAGAATTTTAATTCTATAAAAGCCAACATGTTTTGATTGCATGGTCTTCCTGATGAAGACTGTAACCTCTCAGATATCATATTTTTTGCCCTCTTTTTTTAAGTGTCGATAGTGTTTTCATTAATCCATTGTACAGTTACAGTATATACTGGCCTATATGATCACATACCGGTAGGCTATATTAAAGTTTTGCCTTCATGGAGTTAGTCGAACACACTTTTTACAAACGGCATTAAAATGGCATTCATTATAATTTATATACAACTATCCTAACATATTTGGTGTTTGTGGAGTCGATCTTCCCAATCAAATATATATTCTAATGTCAGATGTCTGTATTTGTGGTGCTACGGCTTTACATTACAACTCTCAGGACTATTAATAACAGATGGGGGAAAAACGTAGCCTATATTTGCTATTCATATACCAAGGGTAAAATAAATAACTAGAGGTTGAGAATATAGTGAAGTGACAATGTCCCACTGCTTTATACAGTATCATATCATAAATTAATTTTGACAGCACATTTTTATTTAGTTTCGTCTTCTGAATACATTTTCATGTCGTTTAGTCATATTTTAGCACTTCAAATAAGCACATTTTCTGAAATCCTGCCCATAGTCATCATAGCAGACTGAATACAATGTCTAAATGCATGTATACACTGCTACAACCTGTCACAAAAGACTCTGCTGCCATCTAGTGGAGACAGAAGTACTGTACAGCAGAGCAACATTTCATGAACCAGTCTGGACTAAACCCTGGCTTACACATGTTAACTGGAGTCCCACGGCCACCAGGGTCTACATTATTATTGTCTGGAGTCCCACGGGGGTCTATAGTGTCTACTCTAGAGCAGTGTTTTTCAACCCTTTTCGTGTTATTCTGCATTTGAGCCACATTGATGAAATGTAGCCTCACACAGACCCAAAAACTAAAGAATATGTACACATTTCCATGCTGTATTGATGTGGCACCAAACTTAGGCAAACATTGATCAAAATATTTTTTTAATTCTAATTCTGTAGACTTCTTTTAAATGTGCTTAAGTAATGCAGATGTTTAACGATTAATTGACAGGTCCATTTGGTTTAGTTTTTGAAAGAGTTAAAGATCTAATAACTCTCCATCGTTTAGCTGGGGACCACCTGGAACCTCCTCAAGGACCACCGTTTGAAAACCACTGGTCTAGAGATACCCTCATTAGACCCCTGTGTTATACCTTTAGCGATTGAAAAATAGCAGATCTGCTATTTTTGAAGAAACGTGAAAATGTGGCGCAAATCTTTGCGTCCGAGGGGGTCCCTGGAACAACATATTTTCAGATGGGGGTCAGTGGCCAATCACAGATAGTTTCTGGGGTCCTTGACATGGAATATTGAGCACCACTGATAATAGAAACAGAAAATTCTGACCACCATTTTTTTTAAATTTCATTGCAATTTGTATTGCAATACAGAGATTTGCAGATCTGCCATTTTCACGTAATGTTTGCCCCAGAATATGGGACAATAATCTGGTTGAAGTGAGTGGTTGGTTCCATGGCTAAAAGCAGTGACAGGCAATACAACTGGTATTGAAACCTATGACCTGACTCATAATAGTTAGTACTCTTTTTATTTTGCTTTTGCTCAACCCCATAATAAATTACAGTCATTGCACCGACATTATGAAAGAAGGCATTTATTGATTAGCTCACAAAAGAAACAAATACTTCAAATAATCAAATGTTCAATCAAGTGAACAAGTGCTGAACAAGTGAAACAACAAATGATTAGGACAATCAAAATTCTATAATAATAAAAAAGCAATTTAACCACGGTTTTAACTCAATTAATCACACCCCCCAGACAACCAAATAATCAGGGTGATTTATATAACTTTTCTACTAGCAGTAAACCAGCACAAAAAGACATCATGTACATTTAATTTAGACTTGTAGCCCCAAATGGTGGTTTGCTACAGGTGTGTTTCCTGGCAAACCTATATAATGACTTTTAGGTTCCACACATAGCAGAGCTAAGGTGGCACTGCTGGCAGAGTGATGATGATTGTGAATCGTTGGTGATTATCGTCTGTAGGCCTAGTTTGTATCCATACACCACCCCACGAGTGTGCACTCTTGATGGGACTTGATGTACGGCAATTGGCATTGTCCCTTTTCGTGACAATGTGTGGTCACCTTGTTAGTTGTCACTCTCCTCTCTCTCTCTCGTTGACTGCATGTGCCTTCACTCCCTCGAGTCGGTGCTGCTATCTGCATCATGGATTACTACAAAAAAATGAAGAAAGAAAATGGAAGGAAAGAAACAATATTACAACCATGAAAGGGTGTTGACGGAACACATCAGAACTGACTTGACTTTTTTTGGTCTTCTCTATCCATTTCACATTATCACAAACAACAAAGAGTGCTCCATGGTTCTGATACAAACTCTATTGCAAATATACAGTGAATTATAGCCTATAAGACAAAGACAAGTGAACAAAGCATACAAGTAGTACATACATAAAGTACTTATTCACTTACCATTCACATCTTCTTTACGAGGAAGGTTTTCCGTCTTGCAGCTGTGCGATTGATGAACTTATTGGCCATGACATCCAGGTCCAGCTCCTTTGCCACAGGCTTGTGACATCTTAACAGAGCAAGGTGATTGGGTCGTTCTCGCCCCATTCTGGCTAATGACTGCAGATACTCTCGGAGTCTCTCTAGGCCTGAAATGGACCTTTCTGAGCTGCATGATGTTACAGTAACAGGGACAGTCAGCACTTGTTTCACTAGTTTTGTGATCTCTGGTAACGTAGATCTTAAGTAGTCTCCCATGTCGCCTTTCAAGAACTCGACTACGTCGTGAAAAGTGGACAGGCCGACTCCTTTTCGCGTTGCCATGTCCACGCACATGTCACGATGCAGTGTCAGACTGACTTCATCAAAGTCGTTCCCATAGAACTGCACTATGCGTTTGCAATCGCCCTTTCCGACCACAAAGTCCTCGACATCTTGCATGTGTTTGAGTACAGAAGCACTCAATCTGCAGTTCAGGGATGCAGATGCTGTGTCGATGACATCAACGTATTGCCGTCTGTACATTTCTTCTGGTGTTTGGAAGGCGTCTTCATCGTCAGACTCATCAGCTGAGCTCTCCAAGTCCAGGTAATTTGCTGCTGCAGTAGTGCTCTCCCAAAATGGTTGAAATCCTTCACGAAGAGACATGATGTCTTCTCTGAGTGTGTCCACCATCTGTCCAGCTTTATGAAACTGCAAGGGGTGGTCTTGGAGTTCGGCATTGACCGTGTCCATGCGTGAGAACGTTTTGAGCATGAGTTGCAATGAGAAAAACGTGCTAAACTCCTCCAGTTGCGAAAGCAGACAGCTGGCTTTATATCTTGCGTCACCTACATCTTCTTTAAAAGACAGCTCATCGAGAAAAGAAATTAGCTCACTGTAGTTGGAAGAAATGGATTGTAACAAGGCCGTGTCCATGGTCGTCTGTGTGCGGAACAGGGGTCTCAAAGAAGGTGTGTCTTTGCCTTGGTACTCCTCAAACCAGGCAGGTCGCTCTGGCAAATCTTTGGTCAGTGTTATAACTGTCTTTAAGTCACGAACAACTCCCAAAATACTGAACGCACTGACGCAGCCATGATGGGCAACGTCCTGAACAACTAATTTCAGAACATGTGCGGCGCAGTGCGTGTACAGTGCTCTGGGCTCCAGTTTCTGCACGCGGGCTTGTAGACCGGTTTGGATGCCAGAGAGATCTGCAACTCCGTCGTAACACTGTCCTCTGCATTTACTGATTGGCAGTGAGAATCTCATCAGGACGTTGTTTAACAGCTTTAAGAATGAGTCTGAAGTTGTTTCTGATGTCCGCTGAAATCCAACAAAAAATTCCTCTGTCTCCAGCTTTTCGGTCACAAAACGAATACAGACAGACACTTTACTTGTCCAGTCAGTGTCATCTACCTCATCCATGATCACAGAGAAATGCTCAGCAGACCGTACCTCTTCAAGAAGTACTCTCAGCACATCAGCAGCCATCATTAATGTCATTTCCTTAAGGATGTCAGGAGAAACCCATTCACTGTCCAGCCATGCTTGCAGCTCTGGGATATCCGCCGCACGCATTTCTAGAAACGGGCTTAAATTGTCATCATCTTCTGATTCTCCGGTAATGGAAATTCCCTGGTATGAAAGTAACCTAACAGTGGATAGGATGGCCAGCAGAACTCGTCTTGCATCAGCCATCTGCTTTTGTTCACCTGCAGCGCTGCCGGTGGCGGTGCTGTCCTGTGCCGCCTCGGCAGGTCCTCCTGGCGCTGGGCTCTGCTGTAGCGTCTTCATGGTAGATCTCTTCCTAGCTGGTGGTGCCATCATGTAGTGTAGTACTGATGAGTGCTCAATGATCCTCTCTGTGCACCTTTTCTACTCTACCTGCCCCATGAGGACAAAGCCAGACATTTGCATGCCTAAAGGGAGAGAATGGACACGGAGCCAATGGACGGGCGGCAGGTATCTATTGTTGTCGTGGGGGGGGGGGGGGGGGGGGGGGCTACTTGGACCCTGATGGCCAGTGTAGAACTCGGTAGCTCTCACTGTCTGCTACTAGTTTCATCTGTTTCTGCTAGTTAGCCTAGCAACGCCGACTTGGACTTACTGAACAAACGTCCGTTTCTGCTCTTAACAAACGTCCTTTTAACTGGCTCCGACTGTCACTGTGACTTCTGACACCAGGCTCTATGAGTACTGTACTATAATAATATAGATAAGACAGGGCAGGCGTGTATCCTTTCAGCGTGGTTTTTATAACTGTTATGAACGTAACACTGTGCATCACATAATGTGTTCCACTGGCCCCCCGTAACTATACGGGTAGCAAGACCTCTCGCCCTTGGCGAGCAGTCTGGGCAATTGGTCTAGGCGACTCGCCAAAAGGGGAAGTCCACTCGCCAAAGGGGGAAGACCACTGGGCCCGGGGCGAAATGTCTTCACCTTTTGGCGAGTGGACTTCCCCTTTTGACGAGTGTTTTCTTCACTTTCAGCAACTGCAGCCTTTGCTAGCTACTGTGCTAAATCCGTCTTTTATATGATTTGATCAATCCATGACATTGTTGTTAGAAGAACAGCTCAAATATTGAATGTGAAGAAAAAGTGTAGTACAAATCCTGGTGTGATCTTCTTAAAAGTGGAAGGATCATAACACACGTCTAAGGTATTTTTTCCCCTGACTTTCTGTTGGTAAAGTTTTGACTCTTTCACATCAGTGCACGGCTGATTCAAGCCATGCATTTAGGGGTAAAAAGGTACCTAACACACGTTGGTTAGAAAGGCTTCTTCACACACACACACACACACACACACACACACAGTCACACACGAAGCAGTAAAACATCGCATTTATCAACTTTTCGCTGCGCGCCTCACAAGGCTATTGGATTTATTTGTGCTTCGTCTTTGCACAATGCACGTATAGGCATACATTGTGTAGAGCTGATCTACAGGCTGACGCTGATGTGCCCCACATAATAGCGTATTCTTGGGACTGCGTGTGTGTGTGTGTGTGTGTGTGGGTGTGGGTGTGTGTGTGTGTGTGTGTGTGTGTGTGTGTGTGTGTGTGCGTGCGTGCGTGCGTGCGCGGGCTGACGGCATTGCGTCCTCTCTCCACTGTCTTTCTGTGAGTCCCCGACGATGCACTATATAATTCGAAAGTGATCATGATCAACTCGGGACGGTTGTATCTTTGAACACTCACAGACCAGGGTGATCATCAATCATCACTGCATACTGCAGCCTGCTCCACGTTTTTTGGGGGGGATTTCGGAGCTGCAAAATGCAAGAAATAACGCACTTTATGTGCAAACTCCTCGGTGCGCCTTGATATGAGCGCCTTGGAATTGGAGCGCAATGGAAATGACTAAATGAGCATGCTCAGAAAGTCCAGAATGAATTTACATCCGAGTGGTCTTCCCCTTTTGCCGAGAAGGCTTCACTTTCTGGGGCGATTGGTCTTGGCGACTCGCCTCGGAAAGTAAAGACTTCTCGGCAAAAGGGGAAGGTCACTCGTCAAAGGTGAGGTCCACTCGCCGAGGCGAGAAGTCCGGTATTCACTATACGCACATAGGTTCCTATGTAGCCCAATTTTTTTGATTCTCGTAATATTATAAATATTTAAATATAAAAAACTATTTTTGGCATCTGCCACTTGAATTAATATGATACTGTATTGATTAACACCAAAAACGGCCTGTCAGCGCAAACCCATAATGCAATATAGGAGAAAGGCACGTACATTAGTTTGGCCAAAGTAGAATGCAGTAACATTGTTATCAAAAAACTTACAGTGGCAATAATGTCCATTTGTAAAATGTAAAATTAAATCTTTAGTCTCAGTTGTCATAACAGCATGTAAAAACACTCTAATTCCACACTCAGGAGCACTTTTGGGTGTTAATTGGTCAATTTATCAGAGCAAAATCTGTCTACATTCTTGCATCCACTTAGAGGAGGTTATGTTAAAGAAACCAATCTGCTCCATTGTGGACAAGATGCAGGCATCTTTATTTACATTCATGCTGCATGCATGGCATGGGAAATTATTCAAAGTCCATTGTTGACTGAATTGTTACTCTCGTACAAGCAGGCCTGGCTTTACCAGAAACATACACACTCACGCCTCTTCCCTGCTAAGAGGTGAATCCACACTGTCCAGTTAAATGGCCCAATTACCCAGGAGAAATTACAATAGTAACGTGTCATAGTTTTTTTTTTTTAATTTTGCAGAGAGAAAACACATTAAAAATGTCTTGAAATGTTATTGTGCTTCTAGGATCAGTGGGAATGTAAAAATAACACCTGCATGAAGTGAGGGGCGCATCGTACATCATGAAGTAAAACAAAACATAGACAATTTGCGCGTCCACATATGATGTAAATTCTCCATTCATTGTCAATGGCATAATATTTGTGTTAGGACAAGAATCTACACTAGACTATAGCTGAATGTAGGAGGGGTTTGTGGCCCTCAAAAAATAAGAGATGTTTTGATTGTATGGTGTTCCTAACGAAGACCATTGTCGTGTTTGTGGAGTCAATGCAAACAATTATATATTTGTTATTATATGTTTTGCAGAATACATCCATTCCAAATATTTGGGAGTAGATCTGGACCCACCCATAAATAGTAAATACGTTCAATATGGAGAGAGAAACTTCCTTGATAATAGGAAAAACCATACAGTGACAATAATATCCATTTGTAAAAAGTAAAATCTTTAGACTCAGTTGTAAAAGCAGTCTAATTCCACAGTCAGGAACATGTTGGATGTGGTGTATTAAATGGTCAATTTATCAGAGCAAAGTTGTTTGTAAGATGAAAAATAGACTCTGCAACACTGGTATGAAACTCAGCCTCACTGGTTTATTAGATTCGACGTTTCGATCCCTTAGTATCTTCTTCAGGAATAATGTGAAGTTGCTTGTAAACCTTTGTGGTTTACATTCTTGCATCCACTTGGGTACATGTTAATGTCATCAATCTGCTCCATATGTGGACAAGATGCAGGCATCTTTATTTACATTCATGCTGCATGTTGTAGGTCAATGATTCAAAGTCCATCGTTGACTGAATTGTTACTCTCGTGCCAGTCTGTCGACTCGAGACAGATCTTTTCAGATGGGTCCTCAGATTGCTCTCGTGCAGGCAGGAGGATTTGTTAAACACGCGTACACACACACACGGGCGGCGGGCGCGCACACACACACACACACACAAATATGGAGGAGAGGAAATAAAGTTGAAACAAATCTTATTCTATATTAAAGCCAACATGTTTCGACCGGTTAAAATCTTCATGGGTTCCTGATGCCGCTAAAATCTCAGATTTGTGTGTCATAATTTTTATGGAGTTTAGTCAAACACACTTTTTACAAAGAGTGCAGGGTCTGGGTACAATGGTATTAATTAATATTTGGTGTTTGTGGAGTCAATCTTCCCAATCAAATATATTCTAATGTCAGATTTCTGTAGGCCTATTTGTGGCACACTCACCCCCCCACCCACCCTCTCTGTTCTTTCTTCTTCTTTGCCAGATTTGTGCTTACAGTTTGTGTCCTCCATGCCAAGTTATGACATGGCTTCATCTGTCCCACTGCATGACCACCCAGTTCTCTCTTGGACCAAATTCAAAGACTTCCCATGTAAGTACTTGACCTGTTTCTCATTGATTTGTTGAATTGTCTATTGCCTAGGGCTATATAGCACAATTTGAAATGATGCACCCTATGGCCCCATTGGCCTGTGTGTATCTGTGTGTTTGAATATAGGGACCAAATCATTGCAGGGATCAATACAATCCACTATGGGGCACAATCGCACAGGAGAAAACGTTCAATTAATTGTTAATAGAGAAAGCCAAGCTGATAAATGTATTCTTTTCTATCAGTGGTTCCCAAACGAGTCTCCTCAGGACCCAAACCCAGTTAAATGTGATTATTTTGGGCAGAGCCATAGAGTAAGACAGAGTTACGCAAACTCTGTTCACTTCATGGGGCTTCTATTGGTAGACTTCTATTGGTTTTGTCCCTATTTGAAGGCTACAAATGCCTTCTAAATCACAACGGTTTTCTGAAAAACCCATGTTTCTATGTCTCAAACATTTTCATGTCAAGAACCCCCTATATTTGGCCGCCGACCCCCATCTGAATATATGTAGTTACTTCCTCCAGTGACCTCCCAGAAGCAAAGATTTGAGTTAAAAACGTTCACTCTGAAAGAATATATATTCAAAGATTTGCGCCACATGTTCACGATTTAAAAAAAATAGCAGACCTACAAGCTCGTAGTGCGGCACTCGGTCCCGCGCTATGAGCTTGTAGATCTGCTATTTTTCAATAGCTAAAGTATAACATAATCCTTGGGTTCCCGCCCTGAACAACTAGAAGGTGAAATGCTGTATTAGTTCAAACTATAAACATGTTCATATAGTTTTGCTGCATGGGGTCCCCGGCCGGTACAATGGTACTAATTAATATTTGGTGTTTGTGGAGTCAATCTTCCCAATCAAATATATTCTAATGTCAGATTTCTGTAGGCCTATTTGTGGCACACTCACCCCCCCACCCACCCTCTCTGTTCTTTCTTCTTCTTTGCCAGATTTGTGCTTACAGTTTGTGTTCTCCTCCATGCCAAGTTATGACATGGCTTCATCTGTCCCACTGCATGACCACCCAGTTCTCTCTTGGACCAAATTCAAAGACTTCCCATGTAAGTACTTGACCCGTGGTTGAAAATGTAGAATGGTATTGCGGGTATACAGTTCATACTTCAAACTAAATGGGTACAGGTTAATACAAAAACTGCTACAAGGATTAAAACCAGAAAAGGCTCAAATATACACAGGGAAATCATCATATAGCCTACAGTTAAAGAAAGGAAAAAACATGTATAGTATGGACAAGTAGGGAGGACTTTTTTTTTTACATGGGAGGGGGGTTTTGAAGGAGTCTAGGGTTTCACATTTCTCAAAGGCTGATGGTAGGGCGTTCCACATTTTAGTGGCACATAGGAAGGAAATTAATTTAAACCCCTTGTTTGAGCTGAATGAATCTGGGTTTGCATGTGGTTTGTTGAACTCCCTCTGGTGTTGTGATCGTGGACTTTGTTGACATTAAGGAAGTATTTTGACAGGTATACATACATACAGTACATGGGTATCTTTGTGGTGTAGTGACCCATTGCAAGTTGCTGTACTCTGTCGTCAACCCTGAGCCGTTCCAGCCTATCAAAATGGGCAGGGGTGAGGTGGGTTCTGAGAGGTTCTGGGATGTCCGGAGCCTTGTTTTAATGGCCTTTGATGTGCTGTGTGGTACCATATGGTGCATACTATAGTCGAAGAAACAGTGTATTTGAGGGCTCCTAGGGTCTTCAAGGTATTTTTGTATTTCAGTTTACTTAGAATTTTTGTATTTTAGTTGATTTTTTGTATTTGAGGGCTCCTAGGGTCTTTCCCTCAGGATGGAGCCTAGGTAGGTAATTTCATTTTCTTGTCATACTATCACTTGCATTATATTGCTGAGATTACTATTCGATCCAAAGAGAATGGATTCAGTTCATCCAGGTGTAGTGAATCTGTGGTTAGTTATCAGCGAGCCAAAATCCCCTCGTGGGACAATAAAGTATTCATTCTCATCATGTACAGTTTGTACACCTTCAGAAAATGCACAAATTGTTAAATGAAGTTTAGTTCCTTGCCTCAGATGTAGTAGTGGAGTAAACATATAAAGTATTGGACATTTTAAAAACTAAAGTGTAGTGAAAAAAAAATGAATTTGAATTCAAACCCCAACCCACAAAGTAATTTAAGCCAATGCACCAACATTATGAAAGACGGCATTTATTGATGATCTCACAAAAGTGAAAAAATATGAATTTTAAATTCAAATAATCAGGGTGATTTATATCTGTTCACTAGCAATAAACCAGCACAAAAATACATCATGCTCATTTAGGTGCGTTTCCTGGCAAACCTAAATAATGACCTGAATTGTGACTCTTTTCGGTTGAACAGCAGAGCAGTGGCACTATCCGCAGAGTGATGATTGTGAATCGTTGCTGATTGTTTTCTTGAATGAAGTAAGTTCGCATCCATACACCACCCCACAAGTGTGCACTCTTGGTGGGGCATGTACAGAAATTGGCATTATTGTCCCTTTTTGTGACGTGTGGTCACCTTGTTAGTTGTCACTCTCTCTCTCCCTCTCGTTGACTGTGCCTTCACTCCCTCGAGTCGGTGCTGCTATCTGGATTGCTAAAAAATGAAGAAAGAAAATGGAAAGAAGGAAAAATATTACAACCATGAAAGGACAACGACGAGTGCTCCATGGTTCTGATACAAATGCCATTGCTAATATACAGTACATTATAGCCTATATAAGACAAAGACACGTGAACATAGCATACAGTAAAAAATCAAAGATTTGTATTTCACTTACCATTCACATCTTCTTTATGAGGAAGGTGTTCTGTCTTGCAGCTGTGCGATTGATGAACTTATTGGCCATGACATCCAGGTCCAGCTCCTTTGCCACAGGCTTGTGACATCTTAACAGAGCAAGGTGATTGGGTCGTTCTCGCCCCATTCTGGCTAATGACTGCAGATACTCTCTGAGTCTCTCTAGGCCTGAAATGGACCTTACTGAGCTGCATGACGTTACAGTAACAGGGACAGTCAGCACTTGTTTCACTAGTTTTGTGATCTCTGGTAACGTAGATCTGAAGTAGTCTCCCATGTCGCCTTTCAAGAACTCGACTACGTCGTGAAAAGTGGACAGGCCGACTCCTTTTCGCGTTGCCATGTCCACGCACATGTCACGATGCAGTGTCAGACTGACTTCATCAAAGTCGTTCCCATAGAACTGCACTATGCGTTTGCAATCGCCCTTTCCGACCACAAAGTCCTCGACATCTTGCATGTGTTTGAATACAGAAGCACTCAATCTGCAGTTCAGGGATGCAGATGCTGTGTCGATGACATCAACATATTGCTGTCTGTACATTTCTTCTGGTGTTTGGAAGGCGTCTTCATCGTCAGACTCATCAGCTGAGCTCTCCAAGTCCAGGTCATTTGCTGCTGCAGTAGTGCTCTCCCAAAATGGTTGAAATCCTTCACGAAGAGACATGATGTCTTCTCTGAGTGTGTCCACCATCTGTCCAGCTTTATGAAACTGCAAGGGGTGGTCTTGGAGTTCGGCATTGACCGTGTCCATGCGTGAGAACGTTTTGAGCATGAGTTGCAACGAGAAAAATGTGCTAAACTCCTCCAGTTGCGAAAGCAGACAGCTGGCTTTATATCTTGCGTCACCTACATCTTCTTTAAAAGACAGCTCATCGAGAAAAGAAATTAGCTCACTGTAGTTGGAAGAAATGGATTGTAACAAGGCCGTGTCCATGGTCGTCTGTGTGCGGAACAGGGGTCTCAAAGAAGGTGTGTCTTTGCCTTGGTACTCCTCAAACCAGGCAGGTCGCTCTGGCAAATCTTTGGTCAGTGTTATAAGTGTCTTTAAGTCACGAACAACTCCCAAAATACTGAACGCACTGACGCAGCCATGATGGGCAACGTCCTGAACAACTAATTTCAGAACATGTGCAGCGCAGTGCGTGTACAGTGCTCGGGGCTCCAGTTCCTGCACGCGGGCTTGTAGACCGGTTTGGATGCCAGAGTTTGCCAGAGATGCAAATCCGTCATAACATTGTCCTCTGCATTTACTGATTGGCAGTGAGAATCTCATCAGGATGTCGTTTAACAGCTGGAAGAATGAGTCTGAAGTTGTTTCTGATGTCCGCTGAAATCCAACAAAAAATTCCTCTGTCTCCAGCTTTTCGGTCACAAAACGAATACAGACAGACACTTTACTTGTCCAGTCAGTGTCATCTACCTCATCCATGATCACAGAGAAATGCTCAGCAGACCGTACCTCTTCAAGAAGTACTCTCAGCACATCAGCAGCCATCATTAATGTCATTTCCTTAAGGATGTCAGGAGAAACCCATTCACTGTCCAGCCATGCTTGCAGCTCTGGGATATCCGCCGCACGCATTTCTAGAAACGGGCTTAAATTGTCATCATCTTCTGATTCTCCGGTAATGGAAATTCCCTGGTATGAAAGTAACCTAACAGTGGATAGGATGGCCAGCAAAACTCGTCTTGCATCGGCCATCTGCTTTTGTTCACCTGCAGCGCTGCCGGTGGCGGTGCTGTCCTGTGCCGCCTCGGCAGGTCCTCCTGGCGCTGGGCTCTGCTGTAGCGTCTTCATGGTGGATCTCTTCCTAGCTGGTGGTGCCATCATGTAGTGTAGTACTGATGAGTGCTCAATGCTCCTCTCTGTGCACCTTTTCTACTCTACCTGCCCCATGAGGACAAAGCCAGACATTTGCATCATTGCATGCCTAAAGGGAGAGAATGGACACGGAGCCAATGGACGGGCGGCAGGTATCTATTGTTGTCGTGGGGGGGGGGGGGCTACTTGGACCCTGATGGCCAGAGTAGAACTCGGTAGCTCTCACTGTCTGCTACTAGTTTTTCTGTTTTATCTGTTTCTGCTAGTTAGCTTAGCAACGCCGACTTGGACTTACTGAACAAACGTCCGTTTCTGCTCTTAACAAACGTCCTTCTAACTGGCTCCGACTGTCACTGTGACTTCTGACACCAGGCTCTATGAGTACTGTACTATAATAATATAGATAAGACAGGGCAGGCGTGTATCCTTTCAGCGTGGTTTTTATAACTGTTATGAACGTAACACTGTGCATCACATAATGTGTTCCACTGGCCCCCCGTAACTATACGCACATAGGTTCCTATGCATATCTCCATAAAAAAGTGCTAGTAGATCACAAAGGCTGTACATGTTGACATGGCATCGGCATGCCCATCAAAATATTTATAATTTAAATATAAAAAACTATTTTTGGCATCTGCCACTTGAATTAATATGATACTGTATTGATTAACACCAAAAAGGGCCTGTCAGCGCAAACCCATAATGCAATATAGGCCTAGGAGAAAAAGCACATTAGTTTGGCCAGAGTAGAATGCAGTAACATTGTTATCAAAAAACATACAGTGGCAATAATGTCCATTTGTAAAATGACAATCTCAGTTGTCAATTTATCAGAGCAAAATCTGTCTACATTCTTGCATCCACTTAGAGGAGGTTATGTTAAAGAAACCAATCTGCTCCATTGTGGACAAGATGCAGGCATCTTTATTTACATTCAAGCTGCATGCATGGCATGGGAAATTATTCAAAGTCCATTGTTGACTGAATTGTTACTCTCGTACAAGCAGGCCTGGCTTTACCAGAAGAAACATACACACTCACGCCTCTTCCCTGCTAAGAGGTGAATCCACACTGTCCAGTTAAATGGCCCAATTACCCAGGAGAAATTACAATAGTAACGTGTCATAGTTTTTTTTTTTTTTTTTTTTTTTTTGCAGAGAGAAAACACAGAGGTCAAGTAACCGTGGGTGCTCATTAAAAATGTCTTGAAATGTTATTGTGCTTCTAGGATCAGTGGGAATGTAAAAATAACACCTGCATGAAGTGAGGGGCGCATCGTACATCATGAAGTAAAACAAAACATAGACAATTTGCGCGTCCACATATGATGTAAATTCTCCATTCATTGTCAATGGCATAATGTTTGTGTTAGGACAAGAATCTACACTAGACTATAGCTGAATATAGGAGGGGTTTGTGGCCCTCAAAAAATAAGAGATGTTTTGATTGTATGCGTCTTCCTAATGAAGACCATAACCGCTCGGTTGAAGGTTGCCTTCATGGAGTTAGTCGAACACACTTTATTACAAACAGTGCAGGGTCTGGGTAAAATGGTATTCATTATAAAAGCTTATATACAACTACTATTTTGGTGTTTGTGGAATCAATGCAAACAATTGTATATTTTTTATTATATGTTTTGCAGAATACATCCAAATATTTGGGAGTAGATTTGGACCCACCCATAAATAGTAAATACGTTCAATATGGAGAGAGAAACTTCCTTGATAATAGGAAAAACCATACAGTGACAATAATATCCATTTGTAAAAAGTAAAATCTTTAGACTCAGTTGTAAAAGCAGTCTAATTCCACAGTCAGGAACATGTTGGATGTGGTGTATTAAATGGTCAATTTATCAGAGCAAAGTTGCTTGTAAACCTTTGTGGTTTACATTCTTGCATCCACTTGGGTACATGTTAATGTCACCAATCTGCTCCATATGTGGACAAGATGCAGGCATCTTTATTTACATTCATGCTGCATGTTGTAGGTCAATGATTCAAAGTCCATCGTTGACTGAATTGTTACTCTCGTGCCAGTCTGTCGACTCGAGACAGATCTTTTTAGATGGGTCCTCAGATTGCTCTCGTGCAGGCAGGAGGATTTGTTAAATACGCGTACGCCGTACGTACACACACACGGGCGGCGGGCGCGCATGCACACACGCACAAACTAAAATATGGGGGAGAGGAAATAAAGTTGAAACAAATCTTATTCTAAATTAAAGCCAACATGTTTCGACCGGTAAAGTTCTTCATCAGGGTTCCTGATGAACGTAACCGCTCAAATCTCAGATTTGTGTGTCATAGTTTCTATTAGTCCCTTGTACGGTATATATTATCACACATTAAAAGTTTGCCTTCATGGAGTTTAGTCAAACACACTTTTTACAAAGAGTGCAGGGTCTGGGTACAATGGTATTAATTCATATTTGGTGTTTGTGGAGTCAATCTTCCCAATCAAATATATTCTAATGTCAGATTTCTGTAGGCAATTTGTGGCACACTCACCCCCCCACCCACCCTCTCTGTTCTTTCTTCTTCTTTGCCAGATTTGTGCTTACAGTTTGTGTCCTCCATGCCAAGTTATGACATGGCTTCATCTGTCCCACTGCATGACCACCCAGTTCTCTCTTGGACCAAATTCAACGACTTCCCATGTAAGTACTTGACCTGTTTCTCATTGATTTGTTGAATTGTCTATTGCCTATGGCTATATAGCACAATTTGAAATGATGCACCCTATGGCCTCATTGGCCTGTGTGTATCTGTGTGTTTGACTATAGGGACCAAATCATTGCAGGGATCAATACAATCCACTAGGGGGCACAATCGCACAGGAGAAAACGTTCAATTCATTGTTAATAGAGAAAGCCAAGCTGTTAAATGTATTGTTTTCTATCAGTGGTTCCCAAATGAGTCTCCTCAGGACCCAAACCCAGTTGAAATGTGATTATTTTGGGCAGAGCCATAGAGTAAGACAGAGTTACGCAAACTCTGTTCACTTCATGGGGCTTCAGTCTTCTACATAGACTTCTATTGGTTTTGTCCCTATTTGAAGGCTACAAATGCCTTCTAAATCATGACAGTTTTCTGAAAAACCCATGTTTCTATGTCTCAAACATTTTCATGTCAAGAACCCCCTATATTTGGCCGGCGACCCCCATCTGAAAATATGTAGTTACTTCCTCCAGTGACCTCCCAGAAGCAAAGATTTGAGTCAAAAACGTTCACTCTGAAAGAATATATATTCAAAGATTTGCGCCACATGTTCACGATTTGTTCAGACCTACAAGCTCGTAGTGCGGCACTCGGTCCCGCGCTATGAGCTTGTAGATCTGCTATTTTTCAATAGCTAAAGTATAACATAATCCTTGGGTTCCCGCCCTGAACAACTAGCAGGTGAAATGCTGTATTAGTTCAAACTATAAACATGTTCATATAGTTTTGCTGCATGGGGTCCCCGGCCGGTACAATGGTACTAATTCATATTTGGTTTTTGTGGAGTCAATCTTCCCAATCAAATATATTCTAATGTCAGATTTCTGTAGGCCTATTTGTGGCACACTCACCCCCCCTGGCATTGGGTATACAGTTCATACTTCAAACTAATTGGGTACAGGTCAATACAAAAACTGCTACAAGGATTAAAATCAGAAAAGGCTCAAATATACACTTCTATGAAAAAATGGGAAACCATCATATACAGTTTTTTTTTACATGGGACAGGGGTTTTAAAGGAGTCTAGGGTTTCACATTTCTCAAAGGCTGATGGTAGGGCGTTCTACATTTTAGTGGCACATAAGAAGGAAATTAATTTAAACCCCTTGTTTGAGCTGAATTAATCTGGGTTTGCATGTGGTTTGTTGAACTCCCTCTGGTGTTGTGATCGTGGACTTTGTTGACATTAAGGAAGTATTTTGACAGGTATACATACATACAGTACATGGGTATCTTTGTGGTGTAGTGACCCATTGCAAGTTGCTGTACTCTGTCGTCAACCCTGAGCCGTTCCAGCCTATCAAAATGGGCAGGGGTGAGGTTGGTTCTGAGAGGTTCTGGGATGTCTGGAGCCTTGTTTTAATGGCCTTTGATGTGCTGTGTGGTACCATATGGTGCATACTATAGTCGAAGAAACAGTGTATTTGAGGGCTCCTAGGGTCTTCACGGTATTTTTGTATTTCAGTTTACTTAGAATTTTTGTATTTTAGTTGATTTTTTGTATTTGAGGGCTCCTAGGGTCTTTCCCTCAGGATGGAGCCTAGGTAGGTAATTTAATTTAATTTTCTTGTCATACTATTGTCACTTGCATTATATTGCTGAGATTACTATTCGATCCAAAGAGAATGGATTCAGTTCATCCAGGTGTAGTGAATCTGTGGTTAGTTATCAGCGAGCCAAAATCCCCTCGTGGGACAATAAAGTATTCATTCTCATCATGTACAGTTTGTACACCTTCAGAAAATGCACAAATTGTTAGATGTAGTAGTGGAGTAAACATATATTATTGGACATTTTAAAAACTAAAGTGTAGTGAAAGCGCCTGGACCTCACTTTGAAAACCACTGCTATTGGGACAAAAAAAATGAATTTGAATTCAAACCCCAACCCACAAAGTAATTTAAGCCAATGCACCAACATTATGAAAGAAGGCATTTATTGATGATCTCACAAAAGATACGTGCTACAAGCACTAGCAGAATGCTTATATAACTATGCTTTTCATATTTCAATTGTCTCACTGTCACACCCCTGTCAGTGAGGGTAGTATGTAACCAAACATAATCAAGTGATATGGCATTAAGGCACACAGTTGGCAGATTTTAACAGTTTATTTCCCCTGAAGTGTCAATGCAATAAAGTAGAAAAACAATGAGACCATCAGATATCATATCTGAACATAAAATATTCAAAACAAATACTTAAAAACGATCAAATGTAAAATGAATCAAGTGTTCTAAAATAAAAACAAATAATTAGGCCAATCAAAATGTTATAATAAAAATAAATGAATTTTAAATTCAAATAATCAGGGTGATTTATATATCACTTCTGTTCACTAGCAATAAACCAGCACAAAAATACATCATGCTCATTTAGGTGCGTTTTTCCTGTCAAACCTAAATAATGACCTGAATTGTGACTCTTTTCGGTTGAACAGCAGAGCAGTGGCACTATCCGCAGAGTGAAGATTGTGAATCGTTGCTGATTGTTTTCTTGAATGAAGTAAGTTTGCATCCATACACCACCCCACAAGTGTGCACTCTTGGTGGGGCATGTACAGAAATTGGCATTGTCCCTTTTTGTGACGTGTGGTCACCTTGTTAGTTGTCACTTGACTCTATCTCTCTCTCTCCCTCTCGTTGACTGTGCCTTCACTCCCTCGAGTCGGTGCTGCTATCTGGATTGCTAAAAAATGAAGAAAAAAATATTACAACCATGAAAGGACAACGACGAGTGCTCCATGGTTCTGATACAAATGCCATTGCTAATATACAGTACATTATAGCCTATATAAGACAAAGACACGTGAACATAGCATACAGTAAAAAATCAAAGATTTGTATTTCACTTACCATTCACATCTTCTTTATGAGGAAGGTGTTCTGTCTTGCAGCTGTGCGATTGATGAACTTATTGGCCATGACATCCAGGTCCAGCTCCAGTGTCACATCACGGTGACAGTTTAACAGAGCAAGGTGATCGGGTCTTTCTCGCCCCATTCTGGCTAATGCTTGCAGATACTCTCTGAGTCTCTCTAGGCCTGAAATGGACCTTTCTGAGCTGCATGATGTTACAGTAACAGGGACAGTCAGCACTTGTTTCACTAGTTTTGTGATCTCTGGTAACGTAGATCTGAAGTAGCCTCCCTGGTCGCCTTTCAAGAACTCGACTACGTCGTGAAAAGTGGACAGACCGACTCCTTTTCGCGTTGCCATGTCCACGCACATGTCACGATGCAGTGTCAGACTGACTTCATCAAAGTCGTTCCCATAGAACTGCACTATGCGTTTGCAATCGCCCTTTCCGACCACAAAGTCCTCGACATCTTGCATGTGTTTCAATACAGAAGCACTCAATCTGCAGTTCAGGGATGCAGATGCTGTGTCGATGACATCATCGTATTGCCGTCTGTACATTTCTTCTGGTGTTTGGACAGTGTGTCGGCGGGAAGACTTTGACACAACTGGGCTCTCCAAGTCCATGTCATTTGCTGCTGCAGTAGTGCTCTCCCAAAATGGTTGAAATCCTTCACGAAGAGACATGGTGTCTTCTCTGAGTGTGTCCACCATCTGTCCAGCTTTATGAAACTGCAAGGGGTGGTCTTGGAGTTCGGCATTGACCGTGTCCATGCGTGAGAACGTTTTGAGCATGAGTTGCAACGAGAAAAACGTGCTAAACTCCTCCAGTTGCGGAGACAGACAGCTGGCTTTATATCCTGCGTCACTTCCTGCGCATCCTTCTTTAAAATACAGCTCATCGAGAAAATAAATTAGCTCGATGTAGTTGGAAGAAATGGATTGTAACAAGGCCGTGTCCATGGTCGTCTGTGTGCGGAACAGGGGTCTCAAAGAAGGCGAGTCTTTGCCTTGGTACTCCGCAAACCAGGCTGGTCGGTACGGCAAATCTTTGGTCAGTGTTATAAGTGTCTTTAAGTCACGAACAACTCCCAAAATACTGGACGCATTGCCGCAGCGGTGATGGGCAACGTCCTGAACAACTAAATTCAGAACCTGTGCGGCGCAGTGCGTGTACAGTGCTCGGGGCTCCAGTTCCTGCAGTAGACCGGTTTGGATGACAGAGTTTGCCAGAGATGCAAATCCGTCATAACATTGTCCTCTGCATTTACTGATTGGCAGTGAGAATCTCATCAAGACGTCTTTTAACAGCTGGAAGAATGATTCTGCTGTTGTTTCTGATGTCCGCTGAAGAAATCCAACAAAGAGTTCCTCCGTCTCCAGCTTTTCGGTCACAAAACGAATACAGACAGACACTTTTCTTGTCCAGTCAGTGTCGTCTACCTCCTCCATGATCACAGAGAAACAATCAGCAGACCGTACCTCTTCAAGAAGTACTCTCAGCACATCATCAGCCATAATTTCTGTCATTTCGTTAAGGATGTCAGGAGAAGCCCATTCACTGTCCTTGCGGTCCAGCCATGCTTGCAGCTCTGGGTTATGTCTCGCAGTCACTCTTCTTAGAATCGGGTTGAAATTGTCACCATCATCTTCTGATTCTCCGGTAATGGAAATTCCCTCGCATGAAAGTACATGAACGGTGGATAGGATGGCTGTCAAAACTTCTCTTGCATCGGCCATCTGCTTTTGTTCACCTGCAGCGCTGCCGGTGGCGGTGCTGTCCTGTGCCGCCTCGGCAGGTCCTCCTGGTGCTGGGCTCTGCTGTAGCGTCTTCATGGTGGATCTCTTCCTAGCTGGTGGTGCCATCATGTAGTGTAGTACTGATGAGTGCTCAATGCTCCTCTCTGTGCACCTTTTCTACTCTACCTGCCCCATGAGGACAAAGCCAGACATTTGCATGCCTAAAGGGAGAGAATGGACACGGAGCCAATGGACCAGGTATCTATTGTTGTCGTGGGGGGGGCGCTACTTGGACCCTGATGGCCAGTGTAGAACTCGGTAGCTCTCACTGTTTCTCTGTTTCTGCTAGTTAGCTTAGCAACGCCGACTTGGACAAACGTCCGTTTCTGCTCTTAACCAACGTCCTTCTAACTGGCTCCTACTGGCACTGTGACTAAGTTCTGACACCAGGATCTATGAGTAGCCTACTGCACTATAATAATAATGATGAGACAGGGCAGGCGTGAATCCTTTCAGCGTGGTTTATAACTGTTATGAACGTAACACTGCATGAGTGCATCACCTAATGATAATGTACCCCCCCGTAACTATACGCACATAGGTTCCTATGCATATCACCATAAAAAGTTATAGTCGACCACAGTGGCTTCTGCCACTTGAATTAAGGATACTTTATTGATTGACACCATACACCAAACCCATACTAGGCCTATATATGAGTAAAAAAAAGAGGAAGGAATAGTGCATTTGTTTGTCCCGTTTGTCCAGAGTAGAATTAGCCTGGGTAAACCCACTCCCCCTGCTGGACAACATTTAATTCTGCCAGTACAGTACAGTAACTTTGTTATCAAAAGTAGGCTATTGCGCTCAAACGTCAGTAGAATTTCAAAGTTATATACAAAAAATCCTACAGATGCATTTCCCCCGTCTATTTCCCATTCCAACGTCAGTATAGGTACAAATATGTACAAATGTACAAAAACTATTTTCCATATGCTTTAACTATTTTCTGCTTTATTAAACTATGTCTGTGGAAATTCTGGAAAACATTAAAGTAAAGGAGGTAAAACAGCTTTAGGCTATTAAAAAAAAATAGCTCAGTTTGTTTTGCTATTAAATCATCATGTCTCCACTCTCCAGTGATGAATCTTAATTCAGAATACATCCAAAGATGTGGGAGTAGATCTGGACCCAACCATAAATAAGTTAAATGCATGCAGAGAGAAAATCTTCCTCTGTAATTCCTTGATGCAAAATAAAAAAATATAGGCCTATAGCAGCAATAATATCCATTTGTATTGTAAAATATTTAGTCTCAGTTGTCATGTAAAAGAAATCTAATTCCACACTCGTGAACACTTGAGTGTTAATTGGTCAATTTATCAGAGCAAAAGCCGTCTACATTCTTGCATCCACTTAGAGGAGGTTATGTTAAAAACCAATCTGCTCCATTGTGGACAAGATGCAGGCATCTTTATTTACATTCATGCTGCATGCATGGGAAATTATTCAAAGTCCATTGTTGACTGAATTGTTACTGTCATGGGCCTGGCTTTACCAGACACATACACACCCACGCCTCTTCCCTGCTAAGAGGAGGCCTGAGTGAATCCACGCTATATGTGTCTGGCTGCTCTGACACTGGGTCATATTGCATACAGTGCTTAATTTAAATCTGGTAAAATTCGACTTTTCCACAATATAGTAAATACGTCCATCTAAGTTAAATGGCCCAATTACCCAGGAGAAATTACAATAGTAACGTGTCATAGTTTTTTATTTTTTGCAGAGAGAAAACACAGATGTCAAGTAACCTTGGGTGCTCACATGAGATTAAACATGTCTTGAATCTTCTAGGATCAGTGGGAATGTAGACTTAGTAAATAAAAATCACACCCGGTATCTAGACTCAGTTGTCATAACATCATGTAAAAGCATTCTAATTCCACAGTCAGGAACATGTTGGATGTGGTGTATTAAATGGTCAATTTATCAGAACAAAAGTTGCGGAGAGGAAATAAAATTGAAACTAATCTTATTCTTTATTATTGGATATTCTATATTAAAGCCAACATGTTTCGACCGGTTAAGGTTAAGGTCTTCATCAGGGTTCCTGATGAACGTAACCGCTCAAATCTCAGATTTGTGTGTCATAGTTTTTATTAGTCCCTTGTACGGTATAAGCAAAGTTACCATGTTTACCCTGCAGGGTAACTGGACTAAGCTGAATAACTTGTTTACAGCCAGGCCCTGCTCATAGAACATTTCATGGTAGGGGTTCAATGCCTTGCTCAAGGGCACTTCAGCGGTGGTAATTTTAACGTGCCGGTCCGGGGATACAAACTATAGCTACCTTCCGATATCAAGACCGCTCTGCAAACCGTTCGGCCACCGCTATATATTATCACATATTAAAAGTTTGCCTTCATGGAGTTTATAGTCAAACACACTTTTTAGAAAGAGTTCATGGGTCTGGGTACACTGGTGTTAATTATAAGAGTAACTATCCTAAAATATTTGGTGTTTGTGGAGTCAATCTTACCAATCAAATGTATTCTAATTTCTGTAGGCCTATTTGTGGTACACCCCCCACCCACCCACCCTCTCTGTTCTTTCTAATTATTATTATTTTTTTACCATTTTTGTGCTTACAGTTTGTGTCCTCCATGCCAAGTTATGACATGTCTGCGTCCACTGACCACCCAGTTCTCTCTTGGACCAAATTCAAAGACTTCCCATGTAAGTACTTGACCCGTTTCTCATTGATTTGTTGAATTGTGTATTCACAGCGTGTGTAGAATGGCATTGGGTACAGTTCATACTTCAAATAAATTGGTTACAGGTCAATATAAAAACCGCTACAAGGATAAAAACCAGAAAAAATGTCTCAAATATACACAAAAAAGGGAAATCATCATAATACAGTTAAAGAAAGAAAAAAGGGACAAAACATGTACACTTGTACAGTATGGACAAGTAGGGGGACTTTTTTTTTTTTTTTTTTACATGGGCCAGTTTTGAATTGAAGCCGCCGCCCCTACGTGCTGTTTGAGAGCGGTTCTGAAGGAGTCTAGGGTTTCACATTTCTTAACGGCTGATGGTAGGGCGTTCCACATTTTAGTGGCATAGGAAGGACATTTATTTAACCCCTTGTTTGAGCTGAATGAACCTGGGTTTACTTTGCATGTTGGCTTGCAGATATTCTACTTTTGATACTGAAGTATCAGCGTACTCAAGTATTGTGGTTGAGTACCACCCCCCCCCCCCCCCCCCCCACACACACACACACACACACACACACACACACACCTCCCCTGTGGGGGTCTTCCTGTATACTGTGTAGTTGGACAGATACTTAATGATAACAATAGACGAGACCACACCCAACCATTAGCATTATAAGGCCTTCAACGACCCCCTCTCACATATATAGATGGTTCCTCAGTCTTCAGCCATGATGACCACATTTCCTCTCACAAGTGAGACGTCGTGTGGCAGCCACTGCCAGCAGTCAGCTCCATACCTTTGCTTTACCAGAACAAGTGTGGTATATAGTATATATAGTGTACGTGTGTTTTGTAACTGTGTTTTTTCCTCTAACCATGCAACAAGTGAAATGGGAACATTCTTCCACTCATCTCACGAGGGACGGCGGTGCTCTGACCATCCCACATCCGTCCACGCTGCACACCTGGGAGGAGTCGGACGACAGGACCGAGTGGCCCGACGTGACGGCGGAGAAAATGTTTCTGTACTACTCTGAGATGGAGGCCACGGTGGACGCCCGCGCCATGAGAAACGCCGAGGCCGGGTTACACCCGCTCGTCCGCGACCAAGTGGGCCCCGTGCTGATGCACACGCGCGGCGGCTTTGTGTATCTGGAGGCGAGCGTTGGGCCGACCCAGACGGACCCGGAGTCCTCCCGGGCCTCCAGTGCCTCCAGCGTTGGACGGACCCAGACGGACCAGGAGTCCTCCTGGGCCTCCAGTGCCTGGGTTCTGCTGACGGAGGACGGGGATGTGGAGACGGCAGGATGCAGCTGTGTCGCCGCAGGGCAGGCTCCGTCGTGCTGCGTTCACGCTGCTGCGATCCTATGGATGGTACGTAATTATACAGGCCTACATCATGTGACTGTGGTTCAATCAATTAATTAATTAGGACCTGAGGCCAATTCTGGGGGTAAGTCTTGGCCTCAGCTTGATGTACAAGCACACCCCCTGGACATGACGCTAGTTACTGCCTCACGCTACAGAAACAGGAGATAGGCTCCTGCCCCTATGGGCCTCATGACTACAGAAACAGGAGATAGGCTCCTGCCCCTATGGGCCTCATGGCTACAGAAACAGGAGATAGGCTCCTGCCCCTATGGGCCTCAAGGCTACAGAAACAGGAGATAGCCTCCTGCCCCTATGGGCCTCATGGCTACAGAAACAGGAGATAGGCTCCTGCCCCTATGGGCCTCATGGCTTGGCAAGGCTACTTACTACTGACGCCGATTCTACAAATGCCTTCTAAATCAGTAGTCCTCAAAACTTTTTCATGTTGATTGTGTAGGCTACTATACCTCCACCAGCTTAGTGGCAGGAACCAAAGACCGGAAGAGATGATTTGTATTAGCCCAATGAATAGAAAATAATAATAATAAAAAAACACAACAAAATATTATAAAGAAAGAAATACATTTATTTGATTTATATTTTGATGGGTGGTCTAGGAGGGACCACCCTGGCCCACCCATAGCTGCGCCCTTGGCACACATGTGTCTAACCTTTTTGTGAACCCCAACCCTTTTTTTACATGTCTAGAATCAGATGCTGTGTGTTTTAACTGTTATGCTTAATGCAATGTCTTATTTATCATTATATTTTCTACAGGTGGAAAACGCTGTGAGGCGTAACGCTGCGTCCAAAGTGAAGAGTGGAGGTCAGCAGCAGCACAGCGTCAGTGTCAGCGGCGGCATCCGCTTCAAAGTGAAACGCCACAAGAGGAAGACGGTCTACAAGCCATCATCATCATCCTCATCATCATCATCAGTGTCCTCTATCAGAGCTGTCTGCAGGCCCCCTGCTGGTGAGGTCACACACTACACCTCACATGAAGAGTGGAGGCAGAGCAGGCTTCGCACACGCATGGCACCGTTCTACAGCGGTATCAGTGACAGCCTTGTGTCCACCCACTTCCACTCTGTACCCTAGTCTACTCAATGTGAGGGCCTTGCGTCCACCCACTACCACTCTGTACCCTAGTCTACTCAATGTGAGGGCCTTGCGTCCACCCACTTCCACTCTGTACCCTAGTCCACTCAATGTGAGGGCCTTGCGTCCACCCACTACCACTCTGTACCCAGCTAGACCAGTGGTTCCCAAACCTTTTCATGTCAAGGACCCCCAAATTGACACTAATTAGCCCGCGGACCCCCCCATTTGAAAAGAGGGGGCTTGCTGTGGTTGGTGTAATTTTGGACACGTTGGCTACAACAGAAATGTGCGTGCAGAGTGAGAGCCTGCCAATGTCACTCACTGTGAGGTAGAAAGCCTGGTGGTGATGTGAGGTTACTGCAATGCAGGCTTTCTTTTTGGTGGTTGTTTTTTTCACATCCGTATTTTAGAAGCTAGACTCGACAAGATCTCAATTGACTGGGCCTGTGTGCCCCAATGGACACTACGCTTCTGTACTGTATGTAACAAATTAAAAAAATATATAAAACAAATAAAAAAACGTATTTTCTATCAATTACATGATGAGCGGGCGGCATTGACCCAAATGCAGGTCACTTGAGTCTCCTGCCGGAGAGGCTGCCATGCAGTCATCAAAGGATTGGCTTGGTAAAAAACAATTTGATTGGCAATATTAGGCTTATATGGTTGAATATTCAACACCAGGGACGTGCACACATAGACAGCTTCAGCCGTCTTCACCAATGCAGCATTTACTGATGGTGAAAGAAATGCAAACGCCCTCCTCTCCTTTCATTGCCATGCCGGAAGGAAGGCAGCATTCAGCAGAATAGCTGTTTTTCCCCCGGAGTCTCCTGACCTTGAACACAGTATTTCGCGTTGAACACATTTTGTTTAGAAATCCACTTCGACATATACTGTACACCGCATCTCTATAGCTAAAGACTGCTGGGTTGTGTCCCGAAAATATACAACGTTGTGAGCTTGTAGATCTGCTATTTTTCGTCCAAAAGTGCCCTCTTATAGGATTTTAATAAGGCATTCATTAATCCTTTAACCGCCCAACCACACACACACACACACCACATTTTCACCGCTGGGAGAAACTGTGTAACCTGACGCTGCCAGATCCAAAAAGCTTGCTACACAAATTTGTTTCACAGCTTATTTGGATCTGGGATCGCGGAAGCAAATTCGATGACGGGGCTGTTCCTTTTTTTCAAGATACATGGTAGATGATTGGATGGGAGCGTCTGTCTATCACCGTGTGGGCGTGCAAACACAACCAATCATATCGACGTGTCTATATACCGTCACATCCGCATCCCGCCTTTAGCTCACGCTGATTGGTTCGGTACGAAGCAGATCTGACTCAGGGCTCAACTCCGTCAGAGATCCCAGATGAGTGTTGTGTTGGGGAATATGTTTCCGCAATACCGCCCTCATCTGGCAGCGTCAGGTTAGAAACTGTGGGGACCGCATGTAATTCAATTCCACATGGTTAGGTTAGGAGATGAGGTGGGGTGTCATTTGTCGGACCAATGTCTGGTCTGAACAACGTACTGCACCCAGAAACTGCAGTCACTCAATATTAATAGTATTTGTTGTAGTAGGCCTAGATAACAGTAGCCTAAGGCTATATAGCACAACTTGAAATGATGCACCCTATGGCCTCATTGGCCTGTGTGAAATGATGCACCCTATGGCCTCATTGGCCTGTGTGTATCTGTGTGTTTGACTATAGGGACAAAATCATTGCAGGGATCAATACAATCCACTAGGGGGCACAATCGCACAGGAGAAAACGTTCAATTAATCGTTAACAGAGAAAGCCAAGCTGTTGTGCTGATAAATGTATTGTTTTCTATCAGTGGTTCCCAAATGGAGTCTCCTCAGGACCCAAACCCAGTTGAAATGTGATTATTTTGGGCAGAGCCATAGAGTAAGACAGAGTTACGCAAACTCTGTTCACTTCATGGGGCTTCAGTCCAATGGCGGCTCTTCCACATATACTTCTATTGGTTTTGTCCCTATTTGAAGGCTACAAATGCCTTCTAAATCACGACAGTTTTCTGAAAAACCCACGTTTCTATGTCTCAAACATTTTCATGTCAAGAACCCCCTATATTTGGCCGCCGACCCCCATCCGAAAATATGTAGTTCCAGTGACCTCCCAGAAGCAAAGATTTGAGTTAAAAAACGTTCACTCTGAAAGAATATACATTAAAAGATTTGCGCCACACGTTCACGATTTTTCAAAAATAGCAGACCTACTGTACAAGCTCATAGCGCGGCACTCGGTGCCGCGCTATGAGCTTGTAGATCTGCTATTTTTCAATAGCTAAAGTATAACATAATCCTTAATTGGGTTCCCGACCCAGAACAACTATAGCAGGTGAAATGCTGTATTAGTTCAAACTATAAAACATGTTCATATAGTTTTGCTGCACGGGGCGTCCCCGGCCCGGACGGACGCCACTCTGAGGAACCGATGCTCGCTCTACTGACCTCCAATCAGTTCATTAGGTTACATTATACATTACAGAGAGAGAACCCGATGCTCGCTCCATTGACCTCCAATCAGTTCATTAGGTCACATTATACATTACAGAGAGAGAACCCGATGCTCGCTCTACTGACCTCCAATCAGTTCATTAGGTTACATTATACATTACAGAGAGAGAACCCGATGCTCGCTCCACTGACCTCCAATCAGTTCATTAGGTCACATTATACACTACAGAGAGAGAACCCCATGCTCGCTCCACTGACCTCCAATCAGTTCATTAGGTTACATTATACATTACAGAGAGAGAACCCGATGCTCGCTCCACTGACCTCCAATCAGTTCATTAGGTTACATTATACATTACAGAGAGAGAACCCGATGCTCGCTCCACTGACCTCCAATCAGTTCATTGGGTTACATTATACATTACAGAGAGAGAACCCGATGCTCGCTCCACTGACCTCCAATCAGTTCATTAGGTTACATTATACATTACAGAGAGAGAACCCGATGCTCGCTCCACTGACCTCCAATCAGTTCATTAGGTCACATTATACATTACAGAGAGAGAACCCGACGCTCGCTCCACTGACCTCCAATCAGTTCATTAGGTTACATTATACATTACAGAGAGAGAACCCGATGCTCGCTCCACTGACCTCCAATCAGTTCATTAGGTTACAGAGAGAGAACCCGATGCTCGCTCTACTGACCTCCAATCAGTTCATTAGGTTACATTATACATTACAGAGAGAGAACCCGATGCTCGCTCCACTGACCTCCAATCAGTTCATTAGGTTACATTATACACTACAGAGAGAGAACCCGATGCTCGCTCCACTGACCTCCAATCAGTTCATTAGGTTACATTATACATTACAGAGAGAGAACACGATGCTCGCTCCACTGACCTCCAATCAGTTCATTAGGTTACATTATACACTACAGAGAGAGAACCCGATGCTCGCTCTACTGACCTCCAATCAGTTCATTAGGTTACATTATACACTACAGAGAGAGAACCCCATGCTCGCTCCACTGACCTCCAATCAGTTCATTAGGTTACATTATACACTACAGAGAGAGAACCCCACGCTCGCTCCACTGACCTCCAATCAGTTCATTAGGTCACATTATACATTACAGAGAGAGAACCCGACGCTCGCTCCACTGACCTCCAATCAGTTCATTAGGTTACAGAGAGAGAACACAGAACCGTCTCTGTTTTCTGTCAGATCGATACTATAGCTGCTGTGATGACAACACACGGCTAGCTTTTCGTGTAGTGTTTTCAGAGTGTGTACGTCACCCTGTTTCTATTATGTGGGCCGTGGTGGGAGAACGTGTCATTCCAATCATGCATTAACACATTCAGGGCGGGAACCCCTTTTGGTGTTTTAAGCATTATGTTATACTTTAGCTATTGAAAAAAATCACACCCGTGTGAACTGAGTGGTGCAACTCCCCTCTCTCCCCTCCTCTCCTCTCTCTCTCTCTCTCTCATTAGCAGGCAACAGGCAGCACTAATACTATCTCTCTGTTTCTGGCAAACAGCGCCCCTACTGGTACTAATAGTCATATACTCGTGCTCATGGCCACATAGGTGGCCACATAGATACACACGGACATTGCTGGTTGTAGGAGTGGTTGCACCACTCAAAAATATTTTTGAAAAATCGTGAAAATGTGGTGCAAATCTTTGAATATACTCTTTCAGAGCGAACATTTTTAACTCAAATCTTTGCTTCTGGGGGGGGGGGTTGTCTCTGGAACAACATATTTTCAGATGGGGGTCGGCGGGGCAATTACATATAATTTTGGGGGTCCTTGACATGAAAATGTTTGAGAACCACTGACATACATAGAAACATGAGGTTTTTCAGAAAACTGTCAGGATTTAGAAGACATTAGAATCGTTCCCAGGTCTAAATGGGTTAAAGCCCAATAATATGATATCGTTGATGGGAAAACTCAATTATGCCGGTGTATGTTTCGTGTCCCCCTTCACTGCCTGTGTGTCATTAAGCAGCAGATCTAGTTGCACCTGTCCTGCACTGTGTGTCAGCTAATGGCATCTGGCATCAGCTGGTTCACTATAGCATCATGGACTGAAGACACTGTTATTTTCTTTTTCCAAGAAAAGGGATGAGGGCATTCATTTAGGTGATGAGACACAGCTATAGAGGAGATTGTTGCTGTGGGCCAGTGGCACAGTGTTTGGGAATGGGTCGGGACCTAGCCTAGCTCGGTCCCAGGCTTACTTATCTGCGAAAAGAAAAGCCTGGTCACAACTTAAGGCAGAGAAGCATAAAGAAAAGTCTGGTCACAACGTAAGGCAGAGAAGCTATCGGCGGTTGCATCCTCCGGATCAGCCATCAAATGTATTTCCCCCCGGATACGATATTTTCCCCGACCAATCACAACACTTGTTTCATTCGCGGAGAATGTAAACTGATTTGTAAAGCATCAACGTCATTTCCTTGGGCAATACGTCCGCTAAAATCCCCGCAACTTCCGTTGATAGTATTTTCAGCTTAGGTCTTGCCCAGGGTACAAACTGTAATAAAAAGTACAAACTGTAATAATCAGGAAAACAATCCAATATTCTTTCCAAATAATTTCAGAAACAAATGTTCAATAGGGCTTCATAACGTATTTTATTTTTGTAAACCTACAAGAAACTATAGCTCAGTGCTGTCAGCACAACTGCTTGTATTCATCTGATAGAAAACAATGAGACTCCATACTCGAAGGCGGGGTTGGCGAAAGGGCCTTTCTGTGTGGAGTTTGCATGTTCTCCCCGTGTCCCCTAGGGTAGATACCCTCACAAAAACATGCAGTAATCCTGGTCTCTAAACTGCCTCCCCCTGGCCAGCCGGGGCGCCTGATGGAGGGGAAAGGAACTGGTTGGAATAACGTGTTCCCTCCACGCGCTACGTCCAACCAGGGAAACTCCCCCCTGTCAGGTGTAAAGGAGCAACTTGGACACTCGGGCATGAAGGAAGCATGAGTTCAAGTCCGTTGCTCTCCCCTTGTCCCCCATATATGGGGACTAGGGTGGCGGAGGGTGTGTAGAGCCCAGGATCACATTAGATGATTGACACAGGGGTGAAAAATGGGTTACAAAATCGTGGGATAAAAAAATATATTAAAAAAAAAGAAAACAGTGAGACTTTAAAACATGGTTCTCTTCTTCTCTGTGTTCGCCATGTCTTCTTCTTTATTTCGTGTATCATCCTCAAATGTCCAAACTCAGCATCGTGTAGCCACGCCCTTGTCTCTCATGGTCCCAACTGGACGAGGCCGGCCTCCGAAGGCAGAGCCATCTCTTAGAAGAGTTACGACATTGAAGGGGGCGGAAACCGAACACTCGAGCGCTGTTCATGCAGCCTGCAGAACTGAGACAAGCAATACATTGTCTTCAACGAGGGCGTGGCGCAAATAAGAGCTATTTTAAGCATGTGTGCAACATGACAACTGTTTTAAAGTATTGTACAGTAAACAACTAAAGTCTCTGTAATGTTTGTGTTGTACTCAGGCTGTTGCCGCCTAGTTAATCCAAGATTCGTGAAACAGGCCCCTGGGCTATAGCGACAACCCAGGTTGTCACTTCTGGACACGTCGGAGGCCGGCCAGGACAATTCCCATGCCCAGGACTGGCACGTATAGGACACAGTAAATGGGTTTCAGGCAGCCAGCCAGTTATGATTCGAAGAGAGTTGTTGTTGATTACAGTATCTACCTTTTTTGACATGTGAGGGCGCTGCTCCTACAACCAGACATGGGGCACAGTATTCAGCAGCAGTATTCACCAGGGAGGGCTTGGGTGGATATTCGTAGTGTGATGTTAGTTATGTACAGTATCGCTAATAATGAACGTAATTCTCAAAGTGTTGCGCGGCGTCCAGGGGTTGAGGCAGGGACGGAAACAATAAGCCCTCTGGGCTTTTTGTGTTATCCTTTTTAGCATTACTTTTGTGTAATTGTCTGTATACGTACTATTTGCAATTTGTTGATCTTGGTCTTTTGGACCTCAAAGCTGAAATGTTTGTGAAGCCGTGCTTCAGCAGAGGATTTAGTTCCTGCCTCCTGTCTCACCTAAAGCTCAGACTGGAGGTACACGTCCGTCGTTATATATCACTCACTGTGACATTACAGCCTGATTTATACTTATACTTATACGAATAAGAGCTCACTCTTCGTTATGTCTGTGTGTGAGGGGTATTAAAAAGCGCTTCTGACTAAACCATTGGTCCTCGATCGATCAGTCAAAACCACATTTAACCCCAACTTTTATGAGGGGCGCTATAGACTAGCCCCTCCCATGCACAGCTTAGTGTGTTTGTGTGTATGGACACGGAATGTGACGTATGATGGTGTATGTATGATAAGAGATCACATTATGTGTGATTTTGTTTCCCCCTGTCTGACTTCCTACTCTGGTCCATGATGGACAAAACGACATGTTTAACACTATAACTCCATTTGAGCTGGATTTGGGCTCATATAGTTCACAGCCTATACTCTGCTGGATTAGTTCACAGCCTATACTCTGCTGGAGGTAACCTCGCCCACCAGGCTTTCCACCACCTCGGAGGAAAGCCTGGTCTCTGTTCCATTTCGGGTATATGATCCGCTCGGGAGCGGATGATATCGTTACGTCATGTTGTAGTGTTGTTTTGTAGTCATCAGGATGATATCGTTGCTTCATGTTGTAGTATTGTTTTGTAGTCGACAGGATGATATCGTTATGTCATGTTGTAGTATTGTTTCGTAGTCATCAGGATGATATCGTTGCTTCATGTTGTAGTATTGTTTTGTAGTCGACAGGATGATATCGTTATGTCATGTTGTAGTATTGTTTTGTAGTCATCAGGATGATATCGTTGCTTCATGTTGTAGTATTGTTTTGTAGTCGACAGGATGATATCGTTATGTCATGTTGTAGTATTGTTTTGTAGTCATCAGGATGATATCGTTGCTTCATGTTGTAGTATTGTTTTGTAGTCGACAGGATGATATCGTTATGTCATGTTGTAGTATTGTTTTGTAGTCATCAGGATGATATCGTTGCTTCATGTTGTAGTATTGTTTTGTAGTCGACAGGATGATATCGTTATGTCATGTTGTAGTATTGTTTTGTAGTCATCAGGATGATATCGTTGCTTCATGTTGTAGTATTGTTTTGTAGTCGACAGGATGATATCGTTATGTCATGTTGTAGTATTGTTTTGTAGTCATCAGGATGATATCGTTACGTCATGTTGTAGTATTGTTTTGTAGTCATCAGGATGATATCGTTACGTCATGTTGTAGTATTGTTTTGTAGTCATTCAGGATGATATCGTTACGTCATGTTGTAGTATTGTTTTGTAGTCGACAGGATGATATCGTTACGTCATGTTGTAGTATTGTTTTGTAGTCATCAGGATGATATCGTTACGTCATGTTGTAGTATTGTTTTGTAGTCATCAGGATGATATCGTTACGTCATGTTGTAGTATTGTTTTGTAGTCATCAGGATGATATCGTTACGTCATGTTGTAGTATTGTTTTGTAGTCATCAGGATGATATCGTTACGTCATGTTGTAGTATTGTTTTGTAGTCATCAGGATGATATCGTTACGTCATGTTGTAGTATTGTTTTGTAGTCGACAGGATGATATCGTTACGTCATGTTGTAGTATTGTTTTGTAGTCATCAGGATGATATCGTTACGTCATGTTGTAGTATTGTTTTGTAGTCATCAGGATGATATCATTACGTCATGTTGTAGTATTGTTTTGTAGTCATCAGGATGATATCGTTACGTCATGTTGTAGTATTGTTTTGTAGTCATCAGGATGATATCGTTACGTCATGTTGTAGTATTGTTTTGTAGTCATCAGGATGATATCGTTACGTCATGTTGTAGTATTGTTTTGTAGTCGACAGGATGATATCGTTACGTCATGTTGCAGTATTGTTTTGTAGTCATCAGGATGATATCGTTACGTCATGTTGTAGTATTGTTTTGTAGTCGACAGGATGATATCATTACGTCATGTTGTAGTATTGTTTTGTAGTCATCAGGATGATATCATTACGTCATGTAATGTTGTAGTATTGTTTTGTAGTCATCAGGATGATATCATTACGTCATGTTGTAGTATTGTTTTGTAGTCGACAGGATGATATCGTTATGTCATGTTGTAGTATTGTTTTGTAGTCGACAGGCAGGAACAACAAACACGAACTTCCTTTTCCCTCAAACCGGAAGAATAACCATAAAAGCTCTCGTAGCCTTTAGCTTTTATTGAGAAAAATCGGTTTGAGGGAAAAGGAAGTTTGTGTTTGTTGTTCCTGCCTGTCGACTACAAAACAATACTACAACATGACGTAACGATATCATCCTGATAACTACAAAACAATACTACAACATGACGTAACGATATCATCCTGATGACTACAAAACAATACTACAACATGATGTAGCGATATCATGAGGAGAGACGGTGTAATGCTTTATCATGGTGTCGTCCACAGTAACAGTTTTTGTATTGACCTGTGCTTTAGTTTGAAATGTACCCGTTCTGTGGGTCAGACTAAAGAGGTCCTTTGTCCACCAGTCGACTTTGAGGCTTAATCAGGAGTTGTAGTAGCCACGGGTTAATCTAGGCGGTGAATATTGCTCTTGTCTTCATCTCTTTATGTATGTAAATTGTCTTGTTCTTTGTGTTACGTCAAATGTGTGTATGTGTGTTCTGCATACTTGGCTGCTGGGTCGCAAGACAAATTTCAGTGTGAACTGACAATAAAGTAGCCTACTATATCATATCCTATCATTATCATATCATCTATCATTCTGCATACTGTTAATACATTTTCAATCAATCAATCAAACTACCCATACTGTACCATAAAGACCAGTGTATGCACCCCATAAGTGAAGATTTGCGCTGGTGTTAAATATTTTAATAATAGCCCTACAAATATAAAAAAATGTTTTGCGCATTTTTCCCAAAACAACAGATCTACACGTGGTCAATGTGGACTGTAGGCCTATGGATCGTCTCTATTTTGAGTGGTGCAACCACTCCTATAGACAGCTATGTGTGTGGCTGTGTCTCTGTCCCTCTGTCCCTGTGTCCCTGTGTCTCTGTGTCCCTGTGTCCCTCTGTGTCCCTGTGTCTCTGTGTCTCTGTGTCTCTGTGTCCCTGTGTCTCTGTGTCCCTCTGTGTCTCTCTGTGTCTCTGTGTCCCTGTGTCTCTGTGTCCCTCTGTGTCTCTGTGTCCCTGTGTCTCTGTGTCCCTGTGTCTCTGTCCGTGTCCCTGTGTCCGAGCACGAAATGTGTGTGGCTGTGTCTCTGTGTCCCTGTGTCTCTGTGTCCCTCTGTGTCTCTGTGTCTCTGTGTCTCTGTGTCCCTGTGTCTCTGTGTCCCTCTGTGTCTCTGTG
This sequence comes from Protomyctophum bolini, assembly GCF_963924005.1. Lineage (NCBI taxonomy): Eukaryota > Metazoa > Chordata > Actinopteri > Myctophiformes > Myctophidae > Protomyctophum > Protomyctophum bolini. Next base: position 46,665,191 of record NC_137867.1, on the reverse strand, counting down.
TCCCTCTGTGTCCCTGTGTCTCTGTGTCCCTGTGTCCCTCTGTGTCCCTGTGTCTCTGTGTCTCTGTGTCTCTGTGTCCCTGTGTCTCTGTGTCCCTGTGTCTCTGTCCGTGTCACTGTGTCCGAGCACGAAATGTGTGTGGCTGTGTCTCTGTGTCCCTTTGTCCGAGTACGAAATGTGTGTGGCTGCGTCTGTTTCCCTGTGTCCGAGTACGAAATGTGTGTGGCTGTGTCTGTCCCTGTGTCCGAGCACGAGAATAGCGCCATAGCGTTTGTTCACCACCAAGTGTCACTGTTTCACAGCCTAACACACAGACACACACAAGCCAGGGAGGGCTTGCTTTGTGCTCAGTACAGTACAGTACAGTACAGCACCACTCACTTCAGACGGGTCTGATGTTTTTCTAATTAACGCAGCCGATAAACTGATTTAAAAATGGACCTAGTAGCTCATTTTGAAGGGGACCACGTGGCTGGCTGTAGGCCTGGCTGGGACCCCTCATTTTGAAGGGGACCACGGTCTGGCTGGCTCTAGGCCTGGCTGGGACCCCTCATTTTGAAGGGGACCATGCACCTGGCTGGCTGTAGGCCTGGCTGGGACCCCTCATTTTGAAGGGGACCTGCACCTGGCTGGCTGTAGGCCTGGCTGGGACCCCTCATTTTGAAGGGGACCACCAGGCTGGCTGTAGGCCTGGCTGGGACCCCTCATTTTGAAGGGCACCACCTGGCTGGCTGTAGGCCTGGCTGGGACCCCTCGAACCACCACTCTGGGCGTCAGACCACTCTGAGAACCACTGATATAAACATGACCTAAAAGACCTCAAGAAAGACCATCCAGAAAATACAGCTATGGCCTATAGGACAGACACTGCACTGCAACTGCACTGCACTGCACTGCACTGCACTGCACTGCACTGCACTGTACTCTGCACTGCACTGCGCACTGTACTGCACAGTACTGTACTAGCTGCGCCCCATTTTGTGTTGCACAAAAATGTAGGCAGCTGCTGCTAGGCTATAATACTACTGTATTGTCTTGTCTTGCTTGGACAGATCCGAGTGTTTACATACATGCAGCGCCCACACACACACACACGCACGCGCGCGCGCACACACACACACACACACACACACACACACACACACACACACACACACACAGAGAGAGAGAGAGAGCCTGGAGGAGGGGGGTGTAGCCTACTGTACGCGTTTCGAGGGGGCGGAGATCGCATGCAGCGCCCCCCCCCCCCCCACACACACACACAGCACCATTCCAACCACCACCACCACCACACCACAGCAGCCAACGTCGTCCTCCTTCCTCCTCCGCACGGAAAAAAAAGGAACGCATTTCCACTAAGGAGCTGCTTGCTGCTAAGAGATCTGCGGCATCATCATTATCACCACCACCACCGTCCATAATGGCAACGACCACGTGCACGCGTTTTACAGACGAATTCCAAGTCTACGAAGAACTTGGCAAGTAAGAAAATAAGACGTTTGGTTTTCGCTGCATTATAAATGTCTGTATATATATCGGCTGGGCTCTTGGGCTGGCTGGCTGGCTGGCTGCTGCTGTGTGTCGGGTTTGTTGTGGGACTGTTGTGGTTTGGTTGGTTTGGTCGTGGTGGTGACCGTTTTTCATAATGTGTGGTGTGGTAACTGTGGTTGGCTGCACATGCACTTTCGTCTTTCTTTTTACGCAGGCAGGCTGGCACAACATCTGCATGTTTGGGGGGATGCTAAAATACACGCGAGGGTCCATAGCCCTAATGCTTGATTCTGCTATAGGGCAGAATATAATAAGCATTTAATTAGGGCTATGGACCAGAGCTATAATACGGATCGTCCGAGGAGTTCCATCCATCCATCCATCCTTTCATCCCCGTCAAAAACCCCAAACGCGCGCCGCCGCAACGCAGCGCGCATCTCTCTCTCTCTCTCTCTCTCCCCCCCCCATCCTCTCTCTCTCTGTCTCTGTATTATTTTCTCTCTAGAACAATTAAAATGCGATCCGGACTCATTTGAATAATTAAGCTGCTTTGGATTTCATGTGATCAATAACGTCCTCGCCGCGGTAATGATAAATAATAATCCCCGAGATTCGATTTACGCAGCAGGACAGTCACGATGCATTAGCGTTACACAGCACCCCCCCCCCCCCCACACACACACACACCGCCCCGCCCCCCGCATCTCTCCTCTCTCTATATTGTACCGCCGAACGGTAGCGTACAGTCCGAGTCGGGGCAGATTTTTTATTTGGGTGGAAAGGGTTCGTTCCACCGTACGTGGTTGGTTTAACAGCATTTTTGCCCACATATAACAGAATAATCTCACGCACTAAAATCATTGCTAAAATGATCTTCAAATCGTTTAATTCGATTTTTTTTTTTTTTTTTTACCATCGTCGTCTTATTAAGTATTATTACATCATGGGGGATTCGAACCCCGAGCTCCCGCGTGCATGGGAGACCAATCACCAAACCGCACACGGGGAGAGAGGGGAGGAGGAGGAGGAGAAGGGGAAACCCCCTGCCTGCCTGCCTGTTTGGGGAGGGAGGGAGGGAGGGGGGATTTGCGCATATGAGGCAGCACTAGCAGGTATACATAACCGACACCACCACCAGGGTCTCTTCTCAGGGGACATTAAGAGAGTAGACACACACAGACACATGATAATGACCACCACCACCCACTGTCTGCATGCACTGCAGACAGCTATATAGTTAGTATTGGTATTTAGCTGCCATGCACTCTGACATAAGGTTTGACTCTTCTTGACATTTTTATATCTTCAATTGAAGTATAGATGACGATAGACAGCAACGTATACAGGCTATCTGTTGAAGTATAGATAGCCTACTGGCTGTCCTCTCTCTCTCTGTGTGTGTGTGTGTGTGTGTGTGTGTCAGTGTGCGTGTACGTGTGATAAATGGGAGAGCAAAGAAGAGGTTGGCATCGTTGGCAATACATTGTTGAGCGGCTCTCTAAATTCTCGGAGCCACAGGAGCTGCTAGACGCTAAGTGGGGTCTGAGTCAGGCTGTTCTCACTTATGGGAGAACCCCCCCGCACCCCCCCATCAAGAAATCTCTGTGCAGACTGCAGATTAACAGCTGTTGCCAACAGTCATTTGAGAACGTAAACATTTCGACAACACCTGCTATATTATACGCCCGTAATGCTTTTTACTGTATAGTCATCCACCTAACTGCGTATAGCATCTCTAAAAGGATATTTTAGATTATGCCTGATGTGCACTTTAAGATTTCCTCTCCTGCGTTATGTATAGGATATCCATTTGTTTAACTATGAGAGTGAAATAGCCTAATGCCCACTTTCACCTTCGATGCCAGACAAAGGTCAGAGTGACCTAAGACGCATTGCATCTCCATGAACATCGGCCTGCTCTCCGACAGCGTGGAACAAGCTCAGGAACTCCTGAACAGTGTGGAGCTGGAGTGTGCCAAAGTTGGCCTTAGGCTAAATGCCAAGAAAACTGAGGTTATCACCTACAACATCTCACCGGAACATCCACCTCTCACAACAGCAGGAGGCACGGTGCTGAAGGAAGTCAAGGACTTTAAGTACCTCGGCTCATGGGTCAACTCAACCGAGCAAGATCTGAAAGTGAGGAAGGCACTTGCATGGAGGTCCCTGAATGGCATGAACAGTGTTTGGAACTCCAATCTCCCCCGACAAATCAAACTGAGCTTCTTCTACGCAACAGTGGAGTCTGTTCTCCTATACGGCAGTGAATGCTGGACCCTGAAGCCAACCCTGGAGAAGTCCCTTGACGGGTGCTACACCAGAATGCTGCGTGCAGTACTTAACATCAGCAAGACTGTACATGTCACTAACATGACTCTGTATGAGGGACTACCGAGGGTGAGCCAGAAAATAGCAGCCAGGAGAATGAGACTAGCAGGACACTGCCAAAGACATCAAGAACTGCCAGCCAGCAAACTGGTGCTCTGGGAACCAACACACGGCCATCGATCACGAGGACGCCCCGTGCTAACATACGTGGATATACTCAAGAGCGATGCAGGAGTGCAAAGTACCAACGAACTGGCCGGATGTATGGAGAACCGAGATGACTGGAGACGACGATGGAGGGCTCGTCTGAGGACGACCTAGAGAGAGAACGCATCCAGACCTAAGGCCGATTCTAAATAAAAAAAATTGCTTCTAAATCCTAAAAAGTTTTCTGAAAAACCTACGTCGTCAGCGGTGCTCAACCTTTTCCATGTCAAGGACCCCCAGAATGATATGTATTTGGCTGTGGACCCCCATCTGAAAATATGTTCTTCCAGGGAAACCCCCCCCCCCCCAGAAGCAAAGATTTGAGTTAAAAACATTCGCTCTGACAGAATATAAATTATATTCAAATGATTTGCGCCACATTTTCACGATTATTTTGTTAACACATCTTCCAGTGGTTTTTAACCAGTGGTCCTTGGGGGGGGGTTCCAGGTGCTCCCCAACTAAATGATGGGAACTTAAGTTTGCAACCAAATCCAGTCCTTTTGGTGTCATTTGACACTCTCAAGAGTTAAATCATTGTTAAACATCTGCATTGCTTAATTTACAAAAAGTCTACACAATTAGCATACATTGTTTGCCTGTTGTCTCCTAATGGTACCATAACATCAATACAGCATGGAATTGTGGACACAATCTTATCCAACGGCAACAACACAATGTTCTAAGATTTGCGTCTGAGAGTCTAAATGTCATCAAATGGTGGTTCCGTGGCTCAAATGTCAAGTAATAATGGACCTTGATCCGAAAAGGGTTGAAAAACACTACACCATACCGGCCCTGTTTCCACTGGGGTTGACACCAGTCGGCCTAACATTGAACCAGTTCAGAGTGTTTCCACTGAAAATGAATTGGTTCAGAACCCTCTATTTCCTGCGGCAGCTTAAGAAGTTTAAAGTCAGCCAAGCAGCCATGACTCACTTCTATAGGGCCACTATTGAAAGTGTTCTCACCTTCTCTATGCTTGTCTGGTTTGGTCACACAACCTCTCAAGACAAATCAAAGCTGGAAAGAGTAGTACGTCGCGCATCAAAAAACATAGGATGCAGCCTCCCTACAGTGTAGGGAGGCTGCATCCTATGTTTTTTGAAAGTGTAGGGCCTACACTTTCCTCACTCTATTCCACCAGAATAATTAGGAAGGCAAATAAAATCATTGCAGACAACTCCCATCCTGCACATCACCTCTTCAATCTCCTCCCATCAGGCAGGATATATAGAAGTATCCAGAGCTCAACATGTCGCTTCAGGGATAGCACTTACCCCGTAGCCATTAGACATCTGAACTCATAGTATATGCATATAGCACTTTAAAAAAACTGAATGTAATTTCCTATGCAGCTGGTTTTTGTACTGTCCTTCTTGTTTGTGTATCTATGGTTGTCTGTATATGTTGAGTATGAACCAAGACAAATTCCTATCAACTTGTTGACATGGCAAATAAATGATTGAATCTTGGTTCAGAACTGGACTTAAGAACTTTTGGTGGAAAGGTGGCCACATACAGTACACCCATGCACACATGCATGGTGTATGGATGGATAGCATTGGCCGGGCAGAAGACAGAGAATGGCTCTGACATTAATAATTGTACATGCGTCATGCCCCCTCAGTCCCCATTTACTTGACTGATTAAAAAAGTGAGCGACAGCCCACAAAACTAGAGGTAGCCTAAAAACAATGATCTGGTGCCGCCCACTTATACAAAACAGGTGCAGTACTTAGTTTAGAGACAGTACTTGGTTTAGACTAGTCATTGGTTTGGACCAGTCATTATAGTCCTACAACTACAACCTATCTCAAACCCTCACCCTCACCCTAAGTTAACCTCCCACGGGGCAGCACACCTAAAGGGGTGCATACTTAGTTTAGACTAGTCATTGGTTAGACATGGGTTAAGGTTAGGTTTAGGTGTGCTGCCCCGTGGGAGGTTAGGTTTAGGGTGAGGGTTTGAGATAGGTTGTAGTTGTAGGAATAATGACTGGTCTAACCAATGACTAGTCTAAACCAAAAACTGTCTAAACTAAGTACTGCACCCCACCTAAACCCACCTAACCTTAACCCATGTCTAACCAATGACTATAGTCTAAACTAAGTATGCACCCCGTAAATTCACCTTCCGCAGCACTGCTATGCAGGTGTGGACCGCCCCGCCCCCCTTCCCTTAAAACCAGAAAATCACTGGCCTCCTTTAAAACAGGCCTAAAATGTCACCTGTCGTGTCAGCAGGTCAGAGGGAGAGGAGGTGACCAGTTGCTCTTTTAGATTCTTGTTCATGACTATGTGTGAGACAGTGCACGGGACCCGAATGGAAACAAGAGCGCAAAAAGGTCTTCCTTCGAAAATCCTTTTGGACCAAAAATGCCTGACTGTACCTATTTTTGTTGTGGCTGTGGTAATAAATAATACATACAGTACAGTACACACACAGTACAGTACACACACACACACACACACACACACACACACACACACACACACACACACACACACACACACTCTCTCTCTAATGTAATATTGCTCTATTAGCCATTCAGATCAGATCAGAGAGGGTTCAGGAGACTACAGAATCTGCTGAGTCGTCGCGTGTGCGTGCGTGTGTGTTATGATGTTAATTGACCCCATGGATCCTCCTGCTTCCTGTCTTTGTTTCCTAGGGGAGCCTTTTCAGTGGTGCGCCGCTGTGTCAAGAAGTGCTCAGGCCAGGAGTATGCTGCCAAAATCATCAACACCAAAAAGCTGGCAGCCAGAGGTGAGACATATATACACACGCATATAAGACCTAAAGCAGACATTATACACGCATATAGGACCTAAAGCAGACATTGGAGTACTTTGGCAACTACTGGTTATCTTGTTATTAGCCATTATTCTATTGATTATTTCTTTCCATTTAACAGTGTTTGGTTAAAGCGAAACCTTTTTTGAGTGGTGCAACCACTCCAAGGAACAGCAATGTCCGTGTTCATTCACCTATGTGTTGGTTCATTCACCTATGTGTTGGTTCATGAGCACCAGTATGACTATTAGTACCAGTAGGGGCGCTGTTGTGCCAGAGAGAGAGAGAGAGAGAGAGAGAGAGAGTGCTGCACTGTTGCCTGCTAATGAGAGAGAGAGAGAGAGACACAAACATTGAATGCCATTGATAATGAATGGCCAGTTTTACGTCATTGTCCAAACACAAACATTGAATGGCCAGCTTTGAGTGTTTGTGTAAACACAATCGTTGAAGACGAAGGTGAGGACGCAAATTGTAATTGGCCGGAAAATGAGACGATGTATTATGATGTACGATGATAAGAGCGCCCCTCACTTCACGCGGGTGTGGTTTTTAAAACATCTTGTATATAGTATATAATAGTGTATAATGCCATCGATGTAGAAGAATCGACCTCAGATCTTAATTAGATTATGTAATGTTATGCTTTAGCTATTTGAAAAATAGCAGATCTACAAGCTCGTAGCTTGTAGATCTGCTATTTCTTTTAAATCTTGAAAATGTGGCGCAGGTCTTTGAATACCGTATATATTCTTCCAGAGCGAACGTTTTTAACTCAAATCTTTGCTTCATATAACATATTTTCAGATGGGAGTCGACGGCCAATTACATATATTTTCTGGGGTCCTTGACATAATATAGTTTGAGCACCACTGACATAGACACATAAGGGTCAGGATTTATAAGACACATTTGTAGAATCTGCTCTTAGCTCTTAATGGGTTAAGAGACTGACCACTCTTCCTTAGTGACCACTCACTCCACCCTTCCTGTTAGCGGTCCACAGCGCAGCGTTGTACAATGCAGACAAAGTGCAGAAATGTCAACTTATTGTCGGGTTTCAACCTCACAGAAGAGCCAGTGAATCGATGATGCCTTTGCTTCCATTAGGTCAATTAGCTGGGTGGGTGTGTTTGGAAATGTGAGCCCTGAGAGTGCTGGAGTGCTCTCTCTCTCTCTCTCTCTCTCTCTCTCTCTGCACTCATTTGGACCTTCAGATCCGCAGTCGCTGTGTTGACGTTCAAAATAATAATCCTACTATAATTCAGTCGATGTCTGTCTGTCTGAAACACCGCCGTATATCTCCTCACCGCCTGCACCAATCATTCCCACTTTTCACACAGGCATTTTGACCATAATAATATGGAGGTCTTACTTAACGTCAACGAAGCCCCTTTTTTTCCTATTTAACAAATTATAAATGAATAATGAATTCATTAGTGAATTAAAAATGCGAAAACGCACCCAGGGTGCAGTACCCCCAGCGGGGGGCGATATCTCACAACGGGTAAAGGGCTAGTCATAATACTAAAATAATGGCCAGAGTACACACTGCAGTGTTGTTTTTGGCAGCACATTTTGATTTTAGTTTTAGTCATAGTCTCTTGAATAATTTTCATTTAGTTTTAGTCACATTTTAGTCACCTGGAATGTTTTAGTGTTAGTCTAGTTTTAACTCGACTAAATATCATAAGATTTTAGTCGACCTGTAGATTAGTCACTTTTTATTTCACTCAATTGCAGATTGAAATTTGTGAGCTTGTAGATCTTCTATTTTCAGCATGCAACCACGTGTTAAATGAGTTATAATACTGGATCTCTTGTCCACTAGTCCCTTCCTAACATTTTAGTCTAGGCCTTATTTGTTGACGAAATTGTCAATATATTTAGTCTCCGTTTTAGTCATCACAGCTTAGTTTTCATTTAGTTTCCATTTAGTTTTCATCAGTGAAAAAAGGTAGTTGACGAACATTTTTCGTCTTAGTTTTAGTCGACGAAATCAACACTGACACACTGCCCACTCGTTAATGGCCAGGACCCCCACCCAGATTCATATGAATTTGGCAACGGACCCCCATCTGGAAATACTTTGTGGCCAAGACCTCCATATAAGATTTGTGTTGTTAAAATGTATAAAAAGATATTCAAAGAATGTCATAGCAGGGTCAAAGTGGTTTTAACTGGTTTTGCCTGCCCAAACATAAGATATTATGCTGTTCTTCCAAGTCCTGGCAAAGTGGTGGGCTGTGTGTGTGTGTGTGTGTGTGTGTGCGTGCGTGCGTGCGTGCGTGCGTGCGTGCGTGCGTGCGTGCGTGCGTGCGTGCGTGCGTGCGTGTGTGTGTGCGTTACAGTACATGGAGGTGTGTGTGGGCTGTATGATCTCATCCATCCAACAGGGATTATGATTATGAAGACATTTGTATTTAGAAGACTTGGTGATTTGTTATGATTTCCTCCCCCACTATAGAGCGCCCGAAGTCTGATGTCAGTATCACTAGAGGGCGCTATAAGTCCACATGGTTCATGTACTTTCTATTGTCATTGTAATCCCCATAGGGGGATTTTAGATCTTCTCATATAAGAACTGTGACTGGAAAATAACTAAGCAAATCATCCCGATTTTACGCTAATTTTACTGCTGCTGAATTAGTTACATTTTCGCTAGAAACAGACAGTATCAAAATAATATGAGGGACTGACTGTCAGAAACGATACAGATACACCTCCCCGACAATTATCGGCAGGATTGTTTTTGGACCACAATGCTTATATGAGACGACTTTAAGACGACCCCATCATGTTATTCTCCCTAGAGTAAATCTTCCATGAACCAGGGGTTGAGGAGCGAGTGACGTCAGGACTTCGGCGCTCTATGAGGCAATTCAAATAATGACTGTAAATGATATGTCATCATGTGATAAATGATGAGGTATCGGAATGGCATAGGCTGGCGTACCGAGCATTTTTAGGCAGTGTGATCATACCGTATCGGCAGCATTTTCGGTACTAGTGTTGTTGTTGGGGCGGCGGCGGTGGCTCAGGGGTAAAGTGGCTGGATGGTAACTGCAAGGTTCCCAGTTCCCGGTTCCCTGGTCCCAGTTCGAACCCTGTGGGCTCCCCCAGAGTTGGTGTTGAAGTGTCCTTGAGCAAGACTCTGAACCCCTGATTGCTCCTGATGTGCAGGTTGGTGCCTTGCATGGTTTCCTCTGCCATCTGTGTATGAATGTGTGTGTGAATGGGTGAATGTAATGCACATAATGCACAATCTATGTATATATAAATGCACCATTTATCAGAACAAATCTAATGACAGCTTTCTTCTATTCACTGTCTTGTAGTCAGACCATCAGAACAAATCTAATTACAGCATTCTTCTATTCACTGTCTTGTAGTCAGACCATCAGAACAAATCTAATTACAGCATTCTTCTATTCACTGTCTTGTAGTCAGACCATCAGAACAAATCTAATTACAGCATTCTTCTATTCACTGTCTTGTAGTCAGACCATCAGAACAAATCTAATTACAGCATTCTTATATTCACTGTCTTGTAGTCAGACCATCAGAACAAATCTAATTACAGCATTCTTCTATTCACTGTCTTGTAGTCAGACCATCAGAACAAATCTAATTACAGCATTCTTCTATTCACTGTCTTGTAGTCAGACCATCAGAACAAATCTAATTACAGCATTCTTATATTCACTGTCTTGTAGTCAGACCATCAGAACAAATCTAATTACAGCATTCTTCTATTCACTGTCTTATAGTCAGACCATCAGAACAAATCTAATTACAGCATTCTTATATTCACTGTCTTGTAGTCAGACCATCAGAACAAATCTAATTACAGCATTCTTCTATTCACTGTCTTATAGTCAGACCATCAGAACAAATCTAATGACAGCATTCCTCTATTCACTGTCTTGTAGTCAGACCATCAGAACAAATCTAATTACAGCTTTCTTCTATTCACTGTCTTGTAGTCAGACCATCAGAACAAATCTAATTACAGCTTTCTTCTATTCACTGTCTTGTAGTCAGACCATCAGAACAAATCTAATGACAGCTTTCTTCTTCTTGTAGACCACCAGAAACTGGAGAGAGAGGCCAGGATCTGCCGGTTGCTGAAGCACTCCAACATCGGTGAGACTCTGAGATGGCGTCGTCCGTAAATAATGACTGATTCTACCAGTTTGGTTGCGTGCTGAAAATAGCCGATCTACAAGCTCACAGCGAGTTGCACTGCGACGCCTTGTTGAGCTTGTACGTCTGCTATTTTCAGAGCGCACAACACCAGAGCACGACCAAACATGAAATGTCTTTTAGTTGTACTGGATCTACCGTTCTCCTCTAGTCCCTCCCTTGACATTTTAGTCCTGTTTTTCTTTGTCGACGAAACTGTCAAATATATTTAGGGCTATAGCTTGTGCCACCCCTCAACCCTTATCCCTAAACTAATTTGACATTTTTTTTTACTATTTATAAATATAAAAACCCGTTAAAATAGTTAAAATAGCCGATCTACAAGCTCACCATGTCTCGATGTAGATCGGCGGTAGATGAACTATTTTAAAATGTTTTTTTTTAAATAGTAAAAAAAATGGCACATTAGTTCAGGGATAAGGGATAAGGGTGGCTGGCGCAAGAGCTAAGAGCCCTTAGTCTTAGTTTCCATCAGTGAAAAGAGGTAGTCGATGAACATCTTTCGCCGTCGTTTTAGTCGATGAAAGTAACACTGAAAACACGGGGCAAAGTTGCACTCTTTGGCATACATAATACGGCTTTAATCAATGCTCTGTATGTATGCCTAGCCTGGCTTATAAGCCAGACTCAAATCACACTGTCGTGTCGTGTGGTATTCTTTTTTGTGTGCCAACGGCTGATTCGGTCTGGCTTATTAGCCAGACTATACTGTATGCCTCCTAATTATACTTCATTATACGAGAGCAAAAGTAGCCGAAACTACAATAGCTGATAGTTGTAACCCTGGTATTTTAACCCATTCTGAACGGGAACCCGTTTTGGTGTTAGCATCATGTTATGCTTTAGCTATTGAAAAATAGCAGACCTACAAGCTCATAGCGCGCCACCGAGTGGCGCGCTACGAGCTTGTAGGTCTGCTATTTTTTGAAAAATCGAAGAACGACTGACATTTTTAGAATCTGATCTCAGGTCAGAATGGGTTAATCAGACCAGTGTGTGTCCAGTGGAAACCTCGCATGAATCTGATCTCAGGTCAGAATGGGTTATCTACATTGGATGCATTGTATTCCTTTGACCAAATAATGTCCTGTTTTGGGGACATACCTTACCGTGTGCCCGGTGGTTTCCACCCGACAGGAACCGGTATAAAGAATTCAGGGTGCGCCGCAAGAGTGCACTCTCTTTGTCTCTGCCCTGCTGCCTCTGTATAACTCTCTCTCTCTCTCTCTGCTTCCCCTCTGTGATTCTCTCCCTCTCTCTCTCTTCTATTCCAGTTCGTCTCCACGACAGCATCTCAGAAGAAGACTTTCATTATCTCCTGTTTGACCTGTGAGTCTCTATTGTCTGTCCTCTGATTATTATGTTCATGTTTAACATGCTCCGGCAATCATGTTCTTTTCCCTCGGGTCACTGCTTTTGATCCATTTTTTTTTTATCAAGCCCAATTTAGTCGCCGTGCCAATTATTTCCTCCCCGCCACACACAGCATGTCTGTGCATCGTCACTGGTGTTGTGTTGTGTTATCCCTACTGTCTCACCTGCAGGGTGAGGAGCCCCCACTGGAAGGTGAGTCAGTATAGGGTTGTATTCCCTACTGACTCACCTGCAGGTGAGGAGCCCCCACTGGGAGGTGAGTCAGTATAGGGTTGTATTCCCTACTGACTCACCTGCAGGTGAGGAGCCCCCACTGGGAGGTGAGTCAGTATAGGGTTGTATTCCCTACTGACTCACCTGCAGGTGAGGAGCCCCCACTGGGAGGTGAGTCAGTATAGGGTTGTATTCCCTACTGACTCACCTGCAGGGTGAGGAGCCCCCACTGGGAGGTGAGTCAGTATAGGGTTGTATTCCCTACTGACTCACCTGCAGGGTGAGGAGCCCCCACTGGGAGGTGAGTCAGTATAGGGTTGTATCCCTACTGACTCACCTGCAGGTGAGGAGCCCCCACTGGGAGGTGAGTCAGTAGGGTTGTATCCCTACTGACTCACCTGCAGGGTGAGGAGCCCCCACTGGGAGGTGAGTCTGTAGGGTTGTATCCCTACTGACTCACCTGCAGGGTGAGGAGCCCCCACTGTGGGGTGAGTCAGTAGGGTTGTATCCCTAGGAGCCCCCACTGGGAGGACGTATTATTAGAGCCTCCATCCTACTCCTCCTCCCGCACAACACTCCCCGTTGACATGGTGCCACCCCTCAGCCAGGGCTGGACTGACTGGGACAAAAATTCGGCCCGGTCATTTTCACGCTAATTTGGCCCAGACCGGCCCACCCACCACAATCAGCGCGCAGATAGCAGAAACTCTACCGCCCCGCTCCGTCGAGGCACACACACACACACAAACAAACAAGCCCTAATAATACCACCACTTTTACAGAACAACATGAATGATACAAACCAACAGACAACTAACTACACAAGCCTTTGTTGCTCTCATCAAGAATGATGCTGGCAAAAGGATAGAAGGGGGTTTATTTGTCACTCACTGATACAGTGTACAGTGCAATTATCATGATGGCACTGGCAGAATGGCAGCAGGCCCGGATCTTTCCCGGTGGCCTGCCTGTAAATTTTTTATTTTTTATTTGATCATATCATAACTTGAGCGGCCCCCTGTGGTCGCGGCCCACCGGTAATATGCCCGGTATACGTCCTATGGCCAGTCCCCCCCTGCCCCCAGCACGTATAGGAGTATGTGCAGTTTGATTTATTGATTGAATCCTTTTGTCAAAGACATTAACATTACGGAGGTACAGTAACACTTGGTCGCTAAAGGGATAACACAAAAAATATGTTTCCATTGTGGTCCTGTGTGTTCAATTCATCAACGACTGTGGCTCAAGAGGTAGAGCAGGTCGTCCAATGATCCATGGGTCGGCGGTTCGAATCCCGGCTCCTCCATGTCGAAGTGTCCTTGTGGGAAAGACACTGAACCCCAAATTGCTCCCGATGTGCTGGTTGGTGCCTTGCATGGCTTCCGCCGCAATCGGTGTATGAATGTGTGTGTGAATGGGTGAATGTGTAAAGCGCCTTGGATAAAGGCGATATATAAATGCACCATTTACCATTTATCAACGGAGCATAGAATATTAACACATAAGTACTGTACATATTATCAACGAATACAAAAAAGCTATAGCCTATATTTACAGAGGTGGAATATGAAAAACAGCGGCAGTGTATGACACCTCATTTCAATTGGGATTTAATGTCTATCGAGTCCCCTTTTATTATTTGTGGTTTGCTATACATTTTGCTTTTTTAAACGTGTATAAAAACTATTTTCATAATTTATATATATATATATATATATATATATATATATTATTTTGTATTATTATTATTCTTTTTTAAATTAAAATAAACTAAATTCCATAAATTAGAAAACCAATGTATAAAGAAGTAGTGAAAATATCCGATCTACTAAGCTTGTAGATCTGCTATCTTCACGGGCTGATCAGTTTGGGTCAGCGTATTCCACATCATGGTGGCAGAGTGAGAGCAGTACTGTAGAATTCATATTTCCATTGTTTGTGCTATATTTGGGTGGTACCAGATTGTAGCCGTGCTCCCTCTGGTGTTGTGGCTGTGGGTGTCGCTCACTCTGCAGAGGTACAGAACTACTTAGACAGGTATGAGGGCACTGTCACTTTGAGTATACCAGTATAGTCTATACTTGCCAGCCCACAGAGCCCCATTGTGAACCCGGACATGTTGAGCACACCAAGGTTTTATGTTAGAAATGTTGAGTATTGGTCCCACCCAGCATGTTGTAGAAGCTGCTGGATGCTAACATGCATTATGTTGAGCAACATTATGGAGTATGTCTTAAGACTTACAGGGTTTGGACTGACAACCATACATGGAGATCTAACAGTGCGTTTTAACGAATATTTTGTATCTTTTCGGGCGAGGTTCCTCCGCCCACTTGTTGACCATCGCCGGTAGTTGCCGGGTCCCATAGACAAATAATGCACTTCCGGATAAATTCGTAGTAGCAGTCTTACTCTTATCAGTTTGTTCTGGGATGTCTGAAGTTTAGTTTCTTTGTGACATTATTCTTTACTAGAGCGGTGCCCGTTGGAGCCTCTACAGCGGTGCCTGTTGGGCACTGGCCTACTTGGAACGATGCAAGTTGGAAATGCATGCCCCGCCCCCACCCAGATATTATGTCCCTTTTATGCCCATATGTGGAGTTCTTTGTCGGGCATGTCCAAATATGGAGTCTATGCAGTCAGAACAGGCCAGCTCCATACTGTATATGGACACTGGGCCCTGCAGAGGCCTTTTTGGGGCGGTTCTGGACAACCGTGTGTCCGACCGACTCGACACCGGGCACTGTGTGGCGGGGTGGAACGCATGTGTCGAATTTGAAGTCGGTGGGACGAACGGTTCTCTGTACGTACAGACGTATCAGACGTACAGAGACTTAATTGGGGCATTTATTGTTAGATTGGACCCAAATTAGCCAAAGTTTGGCTGCCAAAGTTTAGCTGCTCTTCCTGGGATCCACAACACATATACACAATACATTATCACATAAAACATGTAACAGACGATACAAGTCAAGTAAAAAATTTAAAATAAGCATGACAAGCCGTCAAATGTCATTCCATCAAGGGTATTCAGGTCAGTTAATTAAAATTAGGGCTATTGATCAGATTTAAGGAGTTTCTATCGATTTCTGGAGATGGAGACTTTTCATGGATATAGTTTTAGTTTTTGTCACATTCCCTAAAGCCAATAATCCGACGACCAGCAGAGGTTCCCTATGGAGACACAAAGGAGACTCTTTGTGTATCCATAGGGAACCACTGTCTTACCGGGAGCCGGTAAATGGCCCCTGGTGTATGAGGTGTTGGAGAACCAAGAGGTGCAGTGCAGTGACAAACATCACCCTCTCTACCCGGCCTCCCTCCCTCCCCCGAACACGGGAACACACACACACACACACACACACACACACACACACACACACACACACACACACACACACACACACAATGGTGTTCATAAGAGAAGAAGAAGTAGGCCGGGAGTGGCTTTATTGTCGGTCTGTCCCCATTACAATGCACTAGACCCCTGGGAGATGGAGTTTATCCCCGTTACAATGCCCTATAGACCCCTGGGAGATGGAGTTTATCCCTGTTACAATGCCCTATAGACCCCTGGGAGATGGAGTTTATCCCTGTTACAATGCCCTATAGACCCCTGGGAGATGGAGTTTATCCCTGTTACAATGCCCTATAGACCCCTGGGAGATGGAGTTTATCCCCGTTACAATGCACTATAGACCCCTGGGAGATGGAGTTTATCCCTGTTACAATGCCCTATAGACTCCTGGGAGATGGAGTTTATCCCTGTTACAATGCCCTATAGACCCCTGGGAGATGGAGTTTATCCCCGTTACAATGCCCTATAGACCCCTGGGAGATGGAGTTTATCCCTGTTACAATGCCCTATAGACCCCTGGGAGATGGAGTTTATCCCCGTTACAATGCCCTATAGACCCCTGGGAGATGGAGTTTATCCCTGTTACAATGCACTATAGACCCCTGGGAGATGGAGTTTATCCCCGTTACAATGCCCTATAGACCCCTGGGAGATGGAGTTTATCCCTGTTACAATGCCCTATAGACCCCTGGGAGATGGAGTTTATCCCTGTTACAATGCCCTATAGACCCCTGGGAGATGGAGTTTATCCCTGTTACAATGCCCTATAGACCCCTGGGAGATGGAGTTTATCCCTGTTACAATGCCCTATAGACCCCTGGGAGATGGAGTTTATCCCTGTTACAATGCCCTATAGACCCCTGGGAGATGGAGTTTATCCCCGTTACAATGCCCTATAGACCCCTGGGAGATGGAGTTTATCCCTGTTACAATGCCCTATAGACCCCTGGGAGATGGAGTTTATCCCTGTTACAATGCCCTATAGACCCCTGGGAGATGGAGTTTATCCCTGTTACAATGCCCTATAGACCCCTGGGAGATGGAGTTTATCCCTGTTACAATGCCCTATAGACCCCTGGGAGATGGAGTTTATCCCCGTTACAATGCCCTATAGACCCCTGGGAGATGGAGTTTATCCCTGTTACAATGCACTAGACCCCTGGGAGATGGAGTTTATCCCTGTTACAATGCACTAGACCCCTGGGAGATGGAGTTTATCCCTGTTACAATGCCCTATAGACCCTTGGGAGATGGAGTTTATCCCTGTTACAATGCACTACAGACCCCTGGGAGATGGAGTTTATCCCTGTTACAATGCCCTATAGACCCCTGGGAGATGGAGTTTATCCCTGTTACAATGCACTAGACCCCTGGGAGATGGAGTTTATCCCTGTTACAATGCACTATAGACCCCCTGGGAGATGGAGTTTATCCCTGTTACAATGCCCTATAGACCCCTGGGAGATGGAGTTTATCCCTGTTACAATGCCCTATAGACCCCTGGGAGATGGAGTTTATCCCTGTTACAATGCCCTATAGACCCCTGGGAGATGGAGTTTATCCCTGTTACAATGCACTATAGACCCCTGGGAGATGGAGTTTATCCCTGTTACAATGCACTATAGACCCCTGGGAGATGGAGTTTATCCCCATTACAATGCACTATAGACCCCTGGGAGATGGAGTTTATCCCTGTTACAATGCCCTATAGACCCCTGGGAGATGGAGTTTATCCCTGTTACAATGCACTATAGACCCCTGGGAGATGGAGTTTATCCCTGTTACAATGCCCTATAGACCCCTGGGAGATGGAGTTTATCCCTGTTACAATGCCCTATAGACCCCTGGGAGATGGAGTTTATCCCTGTTACAATGCCCTATAGACCCCTGGGAGATGGAGTTTATCCCTGTTACAATGCCCTATAGACCCCTGGGAGATGGAGTTTATCCCTGTTACAATGCCCTATAGACCCCTGGGAGATGGAGTTTATCCCTGTTACAATGCACTACAGACCCCTGGGAGATGGAGTTTATCCCTGTTACAATGCACTACAGACCCCTGGGAGATGGAGTTTATCCCTGTTACAATGCCCTATAGACCCCTGGGAGATGTAGTTTATCCCTGTTACAATGCCCTATAGACCCCTGGGAGATGGAGTTTATCCCTGTTACAATGCCCTATAGACCCCTGGGAGATGGAGTTTATCCCTGTTACAATGCCCTATAGACCCCTGGGAGATGGAGTTTATCCCTGTTACAATGCCCTATAGACCCCTGGGAGATGGAGTTTATCCCTGTTACAATGCCCTATAGACCCCTGGGAGATGGAGTTTATCCCTGTTACAATGCCCTATAGACCCCTGGGAGATGGAGTTTATCCCTGTTACAATGCCCTATAGACCCCTGGGAGATGGAGTTTATCCCTGTTACAATGCCCTATAGACCCCTGGGAGATGGAGTTTATCCCTGTTACAATGCACTAGACCCCTGGGAGATGGAGTTTATCCCTGTTACAATGCACTATAGACCCCCTGGGAGATGGAGTTTATCCCTGTTACAATGCCCTATAGACCCCTGGGAGATGGAGTTTATCCCTGTTACAATGCCCTATAGACCCCTGGGAGATGGAGTTTATCCCTGTTACAATGCCCTATAGACCCCTGGGAGATGGAGTTTATCCCTGTTACAATGCACTATAGACCCCTGGGAGATGGAGTTTATCCCTGTTACAATGCACTATAGACCCCTGGGAGATGGAGTTTATCCCCATTACAATGCACTATAGACCCCTGGGAGATGGAGTTTATCCCTGTTACAATGCCCTATAGACCCCTGGGAGATGGAGTTTATCCCTGTTACAATGCACTATAGACCCCTGGGAGATGGAGTTTATCCCTGTTACAATGCACTATAGACCCCTGGGAGATGGAGTTTATCCCTGTTACAATGCACTATAGACCCCTGGGAGATGGAGTTTATCCCCATTACAATGCACTATAGACCCCTGGGAGATGGAGTTTATCCCTGTTACAATGCCCTATAGACCCCTGGGAGATGGAGTTTATCCCTGTTACAATGCCCTATAGACCCCTGGGAGATGGAGTTTATCCCTGTTACAATGCCCTATAGACCCCTGGGAGATGGAGTTTATCCCTGTTACAATGCACTATAGACCCCTGGGAGATGGAGTTTATCCCTGTTACAATGCACTATAGACCCCTGGGAGATGGAGTTTATCCCCATTACAATGCACTATAGACCCCTGGGAGATGGAGTTTATCCCTGTTACAATGCCCTATAGACCCCTGGGAGATGGAGTTTATCCCTGTTACAATGCACTATAGACCCCTGGGAGATGGAGTTTATCCCTGTTACAATGCCCTATAGACCCCTGGGAGATGGAGTTTATCCCTGTTACAATGCCCTATAGACCCCTGGGAGATGGAGTTTATCCCTGTTACAATGCCCTATAGACCCCTGGGAGATGGAGTTTATCCCTGTTACAATGCCCTATAGACCCCTGGGAGATGGAGTTTATCCCTGTTACAATGCCCTATAGACCCCTGGGAGATGGAGTTTATCCCTGTTACAATGCACTACAGACCCCTGGGAGATGGAGTTTATCCCTGTTACAATGCACTACAGACCCCTGGGAGATGGAGTTTATCCCTGTTACAATGCCCTATAGACCCCTGGGAGATGTAGTTTATCCCTGTTACAATGCCCTATAGACCCCTGGGAGATGGAGTTTATCCCTGTTACAATGCCCTATAGACCCCTGGGAGATGGAGTTTATCCCTGTTACAATGCCCTATAGACCCCTGGGAGATGGAGTTTATCCCTGTTACAATGCCCTATAGACCCCTGGGAGATGGAGTTTATCCCTGTTACAATGCCCTATAGACCCCTGGGAGATGGAGTTTATCCCTGTTACAATGCCCTATAGACCCCTGGGAGATGGAGTTTATCCCTGTTACAATGCCCTATAGACCCCTGGGAGATGGAGTTTATCCCTGTTACAATGCCCTATAGACCCCTGGGAGATGGAGTTTATCCCTGTTACAATGCACTAGACCCCTGGGAGATGGAGTTTATCCCTGTTACAATGCACTATAGACCCCCTGGGAGATGGAGTTTATCCCTGTTACAATGCCCTATAGACCCCTGGGAGATGGAGTTTATCCCTGTTACAATGCCCTATAGACCCCTGGGAGATGGAGTTTATCCCTGTTACAATGCCCTATAGACCCCTGGGAGATGGAGTTTATCCCTGTTACAATGCACTATAGACCCCTGGGAGATGGAGTTTATCCCTGTTACAATGCACTATAGACCCCTGGGAGATGGAGTTTATCCCCATTACAATGCACTATAGACCCCTGGGAGATGGAGTTTATCCCTGTTACAATGCCCTATAGACCCCTGGGAGATGGAGTTTATCCCTGTTACAATGCACTATAGACCCCTGGGAGATGGAGTTTATCCCTGTTACAATGCCCTATAGACCCCTGGGAGATGGAGTTTATCCCTGTTACAATGCCCTATAGACCCCTGGGAGATGGAGTTTATCCCTGTTACAATGCCCTATAGACCCCTGGGAGATGGAGTTTATCCCTGTTACAATGCCCTATAGACCCCTGGGAGATGGAGTTTATCCCTGTTACAATGCCCTATAGACCCCTGGGAGATGGAGTTTATCCCTGTTACAATGCACTACAGACCCCTGGGAGATGGAGTTTATCCCTGTTACAATGCACTACAGACCCCTGGGAGATGGAGTTTATCCCTGTTACAATGCCCTATAGACCCCTGGGAGATGTAGTTTATCCCTGTTACAATGCCCTATAGACCCCTGGGAGATGGAGTTTATCCCTGTTACAATGCCCTATAGACCCCTGGGAGATGGAGTTTATCCCTGTTACAATGCCCTATAGACCCCTGGGAGATGGAGTTTATCCCTGTTACAATGCCCTATAGACCCCTGGGAGATGGAGTTTATCCCTGTTACAATGCCCTATAGACCCCTGGGAGATGGAGTTTATCCCTGTTACAATGCCCTATAGACCCCTGGGAGATGGAGTTTATCCCTGTTACAATGCCCTATAGACCCCTGGGAGATGGAGTTTATCCCTGTTACAATGCCCTATAGACCCCTGGGAGATGGAGTTTATCCCTGTTACAATGCCCTATAGACCCCTGGGAGATGGAGTTTATCCCTGTTACAATGCACTACAGACCCCTGGGAGATGGAGTTTATCCCTGTTACAATGCACTACAGACCCCTGGGAGATGGAGTTTATCCCTGTTACAATGCCCTATAGACCCCTGGGAGATGTAGTTTATCCCTGTTACAATGCCCTATAGACCCCTGGGAGATGTAGTTTATCCCTGTTACAATGCCCTATAGACCCCTGGGAGATGGAGTTTATCCCTGTTACAATGCCCTATAGACCCCTGGGAGATGGAGTTTATCCCTGTTACAATGCACTATAGACCCCTGGGAGATGGAGTTTATCCCTGTTACAATGCACTATAGACCCCTGGGAGATGGAGTTTATCCCTGTTACAATGCCCTATAGACCCCTGGGAGATGGAGTTTATCCCTGTTACAATGCCCTATAGACCCCTGGGAGATGGAGTTTATCCCTGTTACAATGCCCTATAGACCCCTGGGAGATGGAGTTTATCCCTGTTACAATGCCCTATAGACCCCTGGGAGATGGAGTTTATCCCTGTTACAATGCACTAGACCCCTGGGAGATGGAGTTTATCCCCGTTACAATGCCCTATAGACCCCCTGGGAGATGGAGTCTATATCTCCGTTAAGGGCCTTGCAAAAGTGAAGCGAGGAACGCAGGCGTTGTTTCCTGGATCAACGACAGGTCTGCTCCAGAGGAGGCGCAACAATGCAAGCGTAAAAAAAAAAGAAAAAAAGCTAAACAGAATCCAGGTCTGGTGGGTGGGTGGGTGGATGGGTGGGTGGGTGGGTGGATGGGTGGATGGGTGGATGGATGCAGTGCTGTTTGACCAAGAGAAACCGTGCCAATGCTACAGCAAAATACTATACCATAGTAGATACTACAAAATACACTACATAGGATGGTGCAGCTCACACTGTACGACAGCTGATACTACAACGACAGCAGAGTGTTCCGTATAGCTACTGCAAAAGATATCACAATCAAATCAATTCTACAAAATACACTAGTATACAAATTATACTGCAGTGCAACCGGTATATCGTTCCATCCTTAACTCTTAACTAACTTGCGTTTTCGTTTAGCAAATTAACGGCATAATTATGCTTCGTCATACTACATACATACATCGTCTACCAGAGGGTAACAGCTCATACTCTGAAGATAATATAATGTGAAGGATCAGACAACACTCTATTAGACAGACTGAGCACCGCTTTCTCAAAGATTGTCTGAAGAGATGGAGAATCTTTCCTACCAATTATTACCTTCATGGCTGTTTTTTCCATTTTAGCTATTCTAGATTTGAGCTGGACAGAGAGTGTCCCAAACCAAGCTGTCATGCCATATCTAATAATGCTACCTATATCACTGCATCATAGAAGGTTGACATGACTCCATATCTAATAATGCTACCTACAGCACTGCATCATAGAAGGTTGACATGACTCCCTTGCTCACACCAAAGAGCCTGAGCCTGCGGAGAAAGTGCAAGCGTTGTGCCAATTTGGCACACAGATAGTCCACATGGACGTTCCATTTGAGCTGGTTGTCCATTTGGATCCCCATGAGGTACTTGTATGATACAACTTGCTCAATCTGCGTGCCCCCCATGACCACTGGGTCATGGATGTGGACACCTTTTGGATCGAAGATCATCTCTTTGGTTTTGGGTGGATGGGTGGATGGATGGATGGGTGGGTGGGTGGGTGGATGGATGGATGGGTGGGTGGGTGGATGGGTGGGTGGGTGGATGGGTGGATGGATGGATGGGTGAGTGGGTAGATGGGTGGATGGATGGATGGGTGGGTGGGTGGGTGGGTGGGTGGGTGGATGGATGGATGGATGGATGGGTGGGTGGATGGATGGGTGGATCCATCCACCCATCCATCCATCCATCCATCCAGTGTTATATTATACGCCCCAGTTAATGAGATTTTGATGTGTAAAAAAGAGCGAGAGATAAAAATCTGCTGTCTTTCTACTCCTCCTCTTTGTTCTGTCTCCATCTCTCCCCTTCTGAAGGCAAAGCTTCCTCCATTACATAATGACACGCACACACACACACACACACACACACACACACACACACACACACACACTGCACAGGAGCCCAGTCTCCATGGCAACAGTTAGAGAATCCTGCAGTCTCAGGGCTTCCCCCTACCGAGGAGTGAGGACATCCCCCAGCCAGCGTGTGTGTGTGTGTGTGTGTGTGTGTGTGACTGTGTGTGTGTGTGACTGTGTGTGTGTGTGTGTGTGTGTGTGTGTGCGTGTGCGCAGTAGAACGTGACCATTTCTTTGCCCTGGTCCTCACAACGGGAAACGGGATGTTAGGCTTATGTACAATTAGGAACAGATTGAGGTTAAGGGTTTAGGATAATATAAGGCATTTGTTTTGGTTATAGATTTACATGTAGAGGTTTTGTGGGATTAAAATTAATTGGTGTGCGCCGGAATCGCACACCTGAAAAATGGCCAATCATCTACATCGGCTTTTAGCTTAAATATTGGCAAACAATTGCTTAAAAATGGCATTCATAAAACCGTCGAGTATAAGTGTGTGTGTGTGTGAGTGTGTGTGTGTGTGTGTGTGTGTGTGTGTGTGTGTGTGTGTGTGTGTGTGTGTGTGTGTGTGTGTGTGTGTGTGTGTGTGTGTGTGTGTGTGTGTGTGTGTGTGTGTGTGTGTGTGTGCGTGCGTGCGTGCGTGTGTGCGTTCGCGTGCGTACGTGCAGAGACTGCTTCTGTGAACAAATGTGTGCTTTTTATTTGCTTTTTTTTTACCCGTTAAAACCAAGAAAGCATCTATGCCATTTTTTTTGTGGCGACTGCTGACTCTTCCAAAATAGCAGATCTACAAGCTCACAACGTGTCTCTGTGTTTCAGTGAGACACGGGGTGAATTAGACTGTTATGTGTCTGTGTTTCAGGGTGACAGACAGGGGTGAATTGAACCGTTATGTGTCTGTGTTTCAGGGTGACAGACAGGGGGTGAATTAGACTGTTATGTGTCTGTGTTTCAGGGTGACAGACAGGGGGTGAATTAGACTGTTATGTGTCTGTGTTTCAGGGTGACAGACAGGGGGTGAATTAGACTGTTATGTGTCTGTGTTTCAGGGTGACAGTCAGGGGGTGAATTGTCACTATTTGTGTCTGTGTTTCAGGGTGACAGGGGGTGAACTGTTCGAGGACATTGTGGCGAGAGAGTACTACAGCGAAGCAGACGCCAGGTACAGTAAGCTCTCTCATATCTAGTAAAAAGTAATCACATTGTGTACTCAAGCAGAAGTATCAGTACTGCAAAGTATTAATACTCTGTTACAAGTGAAAGCTGTTGTTGTTGTTGTTCTTCTTCTTCCTCCCATACTGGGTATTAATTAATTTAAAGCTGCAATCCATACGATTTATGACATTGGACATTGGGTACTCCATACAAGGCACCCAAACATGTATTCTGTCCGTTGCCAGACTCTCGCAATTTACAAATGCTTCCGTCGTACAGTCTGGAGCAACGGAAGCTCTGATCATGAGTACAATATAAATGCTTCCGTCGTACAGTCTGGAGCAACGGAAGCTCTGATCATGAGTCAAATATAAATGCTTCCGTCATACAGTCTGGACTCTGGAGCAACGGAAGCTCTGATCATGAGTCAAATATAAATGCTTCCGTCGTACAGTCTGGAGCAACGGAAGCTCTGATCATGAGTACAATATAAATGCTTCCGTCATACAGTCTGGAGCAACGGAAGCTCTGATCATGAGTCAAATATAAATGCTTCCGTCGTACAGTCTGGAGCAACGGAAGCTCTGATCATGAGTCAAATATAAATGCTTCCGTCGTACAGTCTGGAGCAACGGAAGCTCTGATCATGAGTCAAATATAAATGCTTCCGTCGTACAGTCTGGAGCAACGGAAGCTCTGATCATGAGTAAAATATAAATGCTTCCGTCATACAGTCTGGAGCAACGGAAGCTCTGATTATGAGTCAAATATAAATGCTTCCGTCGTACAGTCTGGAGCAACGGAAGCTCTGATCATGAGTCAAATATAAATGCTTCCGTCGTACAGTCTGGAGCAACGGAAGCTCTGATCATGAGTAGAATATAAATGCTTCCGTCGTACAGTCTGGAGCAACGGAAGCTCTGATCATGAGTCAAATATAAATGCTTCCGTCGTACAGTCTGGAGCAACGGAAGCTCTGATCATGAGTAGAATATAAATGCTTCCGTCGTACAGTCTGGAGCAACGGAAGCTCTGATCATGAGTACAATATAAATGCTTCCGTCGTACAGTCTGGAGCAACGGAAGCTCTGATCATGAGTACAATATAAATGCTTCCGTCGTACAGTCTGGAGCAACGGAAGCTCTGATCATGAGTCAAATATAAATGCTTCCGTCGTACAGTCTGGAGCAACGGAAGCTCTGATCATGAGTAGAATATAAATGCTTCCGTCGTACAGTCTGGAGCAACGGAAGCTCTGATCATGAGTCAAATATAAATGCTTCCGTCGTACAGTCTGGAGCAACGGAAGCTCTGATCATGAGTCAAATATAAATGCTTCCGTCGTACAGTCTGGAGCAACGGAAGCTCTGATCATGAGTCAAATATAAATGCTTCCGTCGTACAGTCTGGAGCAACGGAAGCTCTGATCATGAGTACAATATAAATGCTTCCGTCATACAGTCTGGAGCAACGGAAGCTCTGATCATGAGTCAAATATAAATGCTTCCGTCGTACAGTCTGGAGCAACGGAAGCACTGATCATGAGTCAAATATAAATGCTTCCGTCGTACAGTCTGGAGCAACGGAAGCTCTGATCATGAGTCAAATATAAATGCTTCCGTCGTACAGTCTGGAGCAACGGAAACTCTGATCATGAGTAAAATATAAATGCTTCCGTCATACAGTCTGGAGCAACGGAAGCTCTGATCATGAGTCAAATATAAATGCTTCCGTCATACAGTCTGGAGCAACGGAAGCTCTGATCATGAGTCAAATATAAATGCTTCCGTCGTACAGTCTGGAGCAACGGAAGCTCTGATCATGAGTCAAATATAAATGCTTCCGTCGTACAGTCTGGAGCAACGGAATCTCTATCATGAGCTTCCAATTCTAACCAAAGATGATTGGTTTTTGACGGCCCACCGCGGTCCCGTCGCTTGTCGCGTTAGAAGTAACCATGCCTCCCGTTGTTGGGCGACATCTAGCTACTTCAGCTACATCCAAGATGGCGCCTGGTGCAACTAAAATGGGCTGCAAATCGCTGGGCGCCCTGATGTAATGGTCCTACATACCCCCGGGCGTTCGGGATGTTAACATTCAGTAGGTTTTCTGTGGTCTGGGGGGGTTTTCTGGCTCAAACAAGTGCTCTGATTTTCCTGCTGTTTTTTTGATGTCACAGCCTGCAAATCCCATTATGTGTCAATGGATGGATTTGCCAGCAGATGTTTTTCACTGTTTTGCCTGTTTTCATTGCAGCTCAAAAGGCTTCTCCAAAACCCCCCAGAGAAAACTCCAGACCGCAGAAAATCCACTGAATGTTCGATGTTCTGTTGGTGTAATTGAGTTAAAATAAATGAAAATGAATGTCATGAAACCTTAAAATATAAACTAAATATACTAAATATATAAGTGATGGATTGCAGCTCTCTAACTGTCGGGTCGTGGCTGTGACTGTATATTGTGTATATGTTAGAATGCCTTCTGCCTTCTAGAAGGTCGTGGCTGACTGTATATTGTGTATGATAGCCCATTCTTTACGGGAACACGTTTTGGTGTTGGCATCATGTTATGCTTTAGCTATTTAAAAATAGCAGATCTACAAGCTCGTAGCGCGCCACCGAGTGGCGCGCTACGAGCTTGTAGGTCTGCTATTTTTTGAAAAATCGAAGAACGACTGAAATTTTTAGAATCTGATCTCAGGTCAGAATGGGTTAATCAGACCAGTGTGTGTCCAGTGGAAACCTCGTATGAATCTGATCTCAGGTCAGAATGGGATAGAATGCCTCGTGGCTGACTGTATATTGTGTATGTACGTTAGAATGCCTTCTGCCTTTGCCCCCTCGACCCCCCCCCCCTCGTCCTTTACAGTGTCGTAAACGTTCCGTCCACCATTTCTCCTGTTCTTATTTCTTCTTCCTGCAGTCGTTTTATTTACGGTTGTTGGTTGTTGTTGTTGTTGTTGTTGTTGTTGTTTGTTGTTGTTTAATTTACGCTGTTGTTCCTCTGTTGTCGTTTTTGTCTTCACAGTCACTGTATTCATCAGATTCTAGACTCTGTGTCATACACCCACCAGCATGACATAGTGCACAGGGACCTGAAGGTGTGTGTGTGCGTGTGTGTGACTGTGTGTGTGTGACTGTGTGTGTGTGTGCGTGTGTGCACGCACAAGCGTGTGTGCGTGTTTGTCTGTGTCTAACAGGGGTCATCCCTATGTTCCCCAGGGTCAGTGCCAGTGGTATAAATCAGTGGTTCCCAATGTGGTCCAGGGGTCCTTCAGGGAGTTCCCGGTGGTCCCCCCCCCCCCAGCTAAATGATAAGTTTGGAACCAAATGGACCCTTATATGGGTCTGTAACTCAGAGAGGGTACCATTTGTACACTCTTCAGAGGTAAATCAACATTGATTTTACAATATTATAAATTGGTGTCTCGGAGATAGAAATGCCATAAAATGGGGGTCCGTAGCGTAGACTGATGCATGTCAAACTGGCGGTCCATGAAATTAAACGGGTTGAGGGTCTCTGCTAGAGCCGTAAAGATCTTCTCTTATGGGTGGGGGTCCCGGGCATATCCTTTTCAAATTGGCGTCCGTGGGCTGATTAGTGTCAATTTGGGGGTCCTTATTGACATGAAAAGGTTTGGGAACCACTGGTAAAAGTAACCACGATGTAAACATACTCTGTGAAAAGTTAAATCACTGCATTCAGGGTTCAAGATTTTCAAATTGTCTCAAATTTACACGCTTCAAATGTTTACAATCGCTCCATTTTCGTGAGCTTATTATAGATTTTTTTGCGAATAGCCAAAGTATAAAATATGGCAGTTATGGTTAATGAATGTTTTGTAATCTCTAAAATCAACAAAGTATAGCTTGTAACCTAAGGTTTAAAAAAATAATCGTAGTGGAGTAAAATGTACCGAATATCTGCCTCTGAGATGTAGTAGACTTAGTAGTAGTAGTAGTAGTTTAAAGTTTAATGTATGGAATTTTTTTAATACTTTTTAAATACTTTTATATTCACTACTTAAATATAAAAGTACCTCTGAGTTGTACTTAAATTGCAGTATACTTGAGTGAATAGTGCTTGAGAATACGCACAGCTACAGCTAATGTTAGTGGCCTATATCTAGCTACCGGCATGCAGCAATTGTTTCCAAAGTTTAAACTTTCAAGGTCTCTCCCTTAAAGGTAGTGTAAGTGATATTCTTTGGTTAAAACAAAACGTTTTTTTTTTGTTAAAAGGTTAAATCACTATAGTATATTCTGATAGTTGTCTCTACAGCTCTTTAATAAACAGAAAAATATTTTTTACAGGAGAGAGTAGCTATTTATGAGCTTTATGAGTCCACATATATATAACTGTTGACCCGATAGCTAGGTTGGGTTGGTGAAAGGGCCGTTCTGTGTGGCCTGATAGAGGTTGGGGGGGAACTGGTTGGAATAACGTGTTCCTTCCACGTGCTACGTCCTGTCGGGGAAACCACTACCCCCTGTCGGGTGATAGGAGAAAAAGAAAAATAAGTGGCCTGCTAACTCCTCATGCATTGAAGGAAGCATGAGCTAATTTCGTGGCTCTCCCCAGGTTAGCAGAGAGAGAGAGAGAGAGAGAGAGAGAGAGAGAGAGAGAGAGAGAGAGTAGAGCGCCCAGGATTACATCTTAGGCAATTGCCTAAAAAGGGGTGGAAAAAATGGGTTATAAAATCGTGGGATAAAAATGTAAAAAAATAAAAATCACACACGTGTGAAGTGAGGGGCTCTCTAATCATCATACATCATCATCAAGAATGGTGGTCCCTTATTGGCCAAGGGTTCCCTCCGACATACCCAGCCCATTTGCTCAGACACATAATATGACGTAAATTCTCCATTCATTGTCAATGGCATTTTTAACGTTATAGTTCAGACATACACACACTACACATTAAACACTAAAGCTGTTTATAGGAGGGGCTAGCCTAGCGCCCCCTAAAAAAATATAAATGGGGAACATAGGGCCCAGCAGTGTGTCTCACCAGGTGCATTGTCCTGTCCCCTGGATGCAAGGGGCCATTGTCCTACTTTAGGGGTTGGTCTTTATGTCTGTGCTCACCTCCTGCCTGTGCTTTGCCCGTCTCCTCCCGTCTCTGTGCCCGTCTCTGTGCCCACTCTGTGCCCGCTCTGTGCCTGTCTCTGTGCCCGTCTCTGTGCCCACTATGTGCCCGCTCTGTGCCCACTCTGTGCCTGTCTCTGTGCCCGACCGTCTGCCTGTTTGTAGAGCTTTCGCTTTTGGATCTCTATATTGTCTTGATGCACTTCTTCACGTCTGTAGTCCTTCTCAACTCTTGTTTCTTCTATTATTATTATTATTATTATTTTTAATATTCAGGTTGATGTTATGCATTAGTAATCCACGGACCGCCGTTTGATATGATATGATTTTCTTAATATCTTTGGTATATACCCCAAATCTGTTATGTAAAATCTTCAGCGTTTAATTGAAATCTGGGAGTATACGAATGGAGCCAAATGGACGTGTGTGTGTGACTGTGTGTGTGACTGTGCGTAAGACTAGGGACTCATTTTTTTGCGCATTTTAAAATACCGTAAATAGCTGTAAATGTACACAGTGACACGTTGTGAGCTTGTAGATTGTCCATTGAATCCTCTGGCTTGGCCCGGTGGCGCTCCAGCAAAAACATATCAATATGTCATATTTAGTTTTGACTTCAACATGTTGAAGGGGGACAACCTTGACGGGGAAATAGATGATTTATGATTCTGTGCCTATATCGGACGGCGCTATAAGTCGCCTCAAAGCGGATTTCACAAAACACTTTTTGGCACAGCGACTCGCTCGCCTAAAGCTCGCTCGGCGGTGCTTCCCGATATGGCTCGACAGATGAAATACGATGCCCAACATGTGCCCTGTTTCATGTTGACGTTTGGACCTTAGAGTATATATGAATAGAGAAGGCACCCGCAGAGGAAACCCTGAGGCGAAATGGACATAGTGGCCGAATTTGTCATTGCAGCTCGAGCCAGCGCTGCTCCGTTGACTATCATTGCGCAACGTTCATGTGATTGAGGCCATGACACGTGAACGAATGTTTCATACGTGAACGCGCACAAACGGCACAATGATAGTCAACGGCAGCGTGTTTGAGGCAAATCCATCCCAGAATGCACTCTGTTCCTACCAGGAAGGAGGAGTGAAATCGCCTCATGCCTCTTTTGAGCAACTTAATGCAAGTGGATGGGAGGAGAACTACAACTTAATGCAAGTGGATGGGAGGAGAACTACAACTTAATGCAAGTGGATGGGAGGAGAACTACAACTTAATGCAAGTGGATGGGAGGAGAACTACAACTTAATGCAAGTGGATGGGAGGAGAACTACAACTTAATGCAAGTGGATGGGAGGAGAACTCGGGTGTCTTCTCTATTCATATATAACTCTATGGTTTGGACTAAGTCACAATATGCCTTTTGGGGAGTGAGTCAGTGTTGGTCAGGTGATCTCTATGGCTGCAGCAGAGCCATCTAATAGAAGAGTTGCGACATTGAGGGGGCAGAAAACAGCCCGGTCACGTGGTTCATGTACCCTCCTCGCGAGCCCCATAGACTCCAATGCATTCCATGAACTTCCGGTTGTCCCATGTATATGTGGAGCCTTCAATTATAGGGACGAAACCAATATAAGTCTATGTTAGAAGAGTCGCCATTGGACTGGAGGAGCCCCATGAAGTGAATAGAGTTGTGCGTAGCGTTATTCATAGTCTGATGTATCGGTGGTGAGGTGACCACCGCAACTATACAACATGACATCACTGAGCCACGGTGAAGAGCAAACCACCGCTCCAGCCCTTCTCTCTGTTTTTACTGACCACCGCTCCACGTTATTACAGCTCCGGTGGTCACCTCACCACCGGAGCGGTGGTCACCTCACCACCGGAGCGGTGGTCACCTCACCACCGGAGCGGTGGTGTGGTCACCTCGCCACCGGAGCGGTGGTCACCTCACCACCGGAGCGGTGGCCACCTCACCACCGGAGCGGTGGTCACCTCACCACCGGAGCAGTGGTGTGGTCACCTCATCACCGGAGCGGTGGTCACCTCACCACCGGAGCGGTGGTCACCTCACCACCGGAGCGGTGGTCACCTCACCACCGGAGCGGTGGTCACCTCACCACCGAAAATCCAGACTATGAATATGGCTCTGGGCTGCAGTAGCAAACACTATAGTCCCAATGCAGCAGCAGGTGATATCTATATGGCTGCAGCAGCAGGTGATATCTCTACGCCTGCAGCAGCAGGTGATTCTGCAGCAGTAGCAGACACTATACTGTCCCAATGCAGGGGTTGGTCAGGGTGCCTGTTCTGTTCTGTTCTGTGAGGTGTGTGGAACAGAACAGTACTGTACTGTACTGTACTGTATGTCCTCCTGGTGAAAAGTCCTCACTGTCAGGTGAAAATACATCTCTCCCAAGACAGATTCTGGCAATGGCAGCAGAATCTGTCAGCACCACTGCCCTAAACATGTAGAGTTGTTGTTAGTATAGGAATATAAACACACCACTGTCTTAAACATGTAGAGTTGTTGTTAGTAGGAATATAAACACAGTACTGTCTTAAACATGTAGTGTTGTTAGTAGGAGTAAACACGGAATACACTGGAAATTGGCATAATAAGGATCCAATTGGAAAGAAAATGAGAGAAAGAAAGATGTGGACAAAGGAGGACGTAGACTAGACAGAGTGATGTGAACACACTGAAGTCTGTCGGTGCTTAACTCTGGTGCTTCAAAGCCTGATGGTCAGTGATGTGTTGCTGCTGCCTGATGGTCAGTGATGTGTTGCTGCTGTCTGATGATCAGTGACACTACAGTGCCGATACAGCGGTAAAATAGGAGTATGCATCGGCCCTTATAGTTGCTTTAGCGGACACTTTGAGGGTCCAATGGAGTTTAGAGGTTTTGTCCAAAGCACTTTTTACTACTTTCCATTGGTTCGATATTTTCGAATCACCTCAAAAATGGCGTTATGAGGTTTCCTCCCGACAGCAACGATATGTTACTTTTCAGGATTCAAATCCCCCCAAAACGGCTAAAATTAGAAGCTCTGAACTTTGCCTGCAGTCTAAATGCAAAGGTTAAAGGTGTAATGTAGATGACTTTGTCTTTGTCTAGATGTCTTTTGATAGTATTGCGACTGTATAGGTCGCATTTACTATGAAAACCTGTATTTCCGTGTGTCACATCACACCTCCATATACGATCACGCCACGGTGACCTCGTGCCTCCATCTCCATATATGGAGCTGACTTGTTCTGACATTCCATAATATGTTGATCATTCCCCACCCGTCCTTCCTCTTCGATGTCTCCCTTTTGATTGATTTGTTTAGAATCTGATCTCAGGTCACAATGGGTTAACTGATGATCGGTTCTTGGGTTGCCTCTATGGTCCTATAGACTACTGAGGCTCTACACCTTCCTCTCGATGCGTTTGATGCGTTACCTTGTGTTTAACTTCTCACTGTGAGTCACAGCTGGATTTAGAGCGTCTGCCAAATGCCTATAAATTGTAAGAGAATCAGGAATTCATCCAGAGACATTTGTTCGTCACTGACTCGTACAAGTATACAAGCAGACAAAATGTTGTTTCACAAAAGAAACTGTGCGACATTACCTATATTTAAGGTAATAATTGTTATAGGTGATGTGCTATAGTTAGTATACAATGAATTAAGGGCAATCATTTCCATACACTGCATAAAAAAGGTAAAAATAATAGAGATAAGAGTTTTCTGCTCGACAGCAACGATAGCTTACGCCATTCACACACACACACACACACAGAGCAGCAGTGCACCCCCCCCAACTACACACACACACACACACACACACACAGAGCAGCAGTGCACCCCCCCCCACCCCAACTACACACACACACACACGGCTTGACTTGACGTTCAAAATCTTTACTGAAAATAACACATTGTCTCCGTCAATATTCCACTGCCTCCACTACAATGGAGTGTGTGTGTGTGTGTGTTCGTGTGCGTGTGCGCTAGAACTCATGCATACACACAGCAATGTCCTCAGTGTTAACCCATTCTGAACGGGAACCCATTTTGGTGTTAGCATCATGTTATGCTTTAAGCTACTGAAAAATAGCAGATCTACAAGCTCGTAGCGCGCCACCGAGTGGCGCGCTACGAGCTTGTAGGTCTGCAATTTTTGAAAAATCGAAGAACGACTGATTTTTTTTTAGAATCTGATCTCAGGTCAGAATGGGTTCATCAGACCAGTGTGTGTCCAGTGGAAACCTCGTATGAATCTGATCTCAGGTCAGAATGGGTTAAGCTTTACTCTGAGAGACTATAGAAACGGACACTTATATCGTGTGTATGCGTGTTATAGGGGTGTTTGTGCGTGCGTGCGTGCGTGTGTGTGCGTGTGTGTGTGTGTGCCGTATGTATGCGTGTTTTAGGGGTGTGTGTGTGTGTGGGCGTGCGCGGCGTAGCATGCGCACTAATGCTGAGGCATCGTTGCCTTGATGCATGAGTCTGGATTCTTACATAGTGGGCCGTGGGTGAACGTGTTCAGACTAACCTGCTCCCCCTGCTGTTTGCATGCAGTCATTGCATCCAGCAGATTCTGGAGGCGGTACTGCATTGCCATCAGTCGGGGGTCGTGCACAGAGACCTCAAGGTGAGTGATCTGCTGGGTGTGTGTGTGTGTGTGCGTGTGTGTGTGTGTGTGTGCGTGCGTGCGTGCACCTCTGTGTTGTGTACAGAAAGCGGGGTAAGTATTGCTTGTAGCAACAACATAGTAATTAGCATTGTGTTTGTTCCGTCGTGTGTTCCTAGCATGTGTGTGTGCGCCTGTCGCGGCAGTACAGTTGTCTGTGCATGTGATCTTCTGTGTGTGTATTATTATTACCCTGGAACTGCTTGACTGTACTGGTGACAGATGAGACATCTGACCGCCATCACTTCAAAGGGTTAGGAGTTCAGTTACTTCTTTGGACATTCAGTCCAATTCTCCCCGCGTCCACTAGGGTATAGGTACCCTCACATGTTCTCCCCGTGTCCCCTAGGGTAGGTACCCTCACATGTTCTCCCCGTGTCCCCTAGGGTATAGGTACCCTCACATGTTCTCCCCGTGTCCCCTAGGGTATAGGTACCCTCACATGTTCTTCCCGTGTCCCCTAGGGTAGGTACCCTCACATGTTCTCCCCGTGTCCCCTAGGGTATAGGTACCCTCACATGTTCTCCCCGTGTCCCCTAGGGTAGGTGCCCTCATATGTTCTCCCCGTGTCCCCTAGGGTATAGGTGCCCTCACATGTTCTCCCCGTGTCCCCTAGGGTATAGGTGCCCTCACATGTTCTCCCCGTGTCCCCTAGGGTATAGGTGCCCTCACATGTTCTCCCCGTGTCCCCTAGGGTAGGTGCCCTCACATGTTCTCCCCGTGTCCCCTAGGGTAGGTGCCCTCACATGTTCTCCCCGTGTCCCCTAGGGTAGGTGCCCTCACATGTTCTCCCCGCGTCCCCTAGGGTATAGGTACCCTCACATGTTCTTCCCGTGTCTCTAGGGTAGGTACCCTCACATGTTCTCCCCGTGTCCCCTAGGGTAGGTACCCTCACATGTTCTCCCCGTGTCCCCTGGGGTAGGTGTCCTCACATGTTCTCCCCGTGTCCCCTAGGGTAGGTGCCCTCACATGTTCTCCCCGTGTCCCCTAGGGTAGGTACCCTCACATGTTCTCCCCGTGTCCCCTAGGGTAGGTGTCCTCACATGTTCTCCCCGTGTCCCCTAGGGCAGTGTTTCCCAACCTTTTTTGTCCCAGGGAACACTTTTCATAGCCTAAAAATCTTGGGGAACACCTGGGGGGGGGGGGTATATATATTTAAAAAAAAAAAATATATATATATATATATATATATTAAATATATAGTAAAACGTAAAAGTAAATATACTTTTAAAAACACACATGACAGCACTCATCAAATAACTTTAAAGAGAAAGAAAAGGACAGAGACAGAGCCTCATTTAAAAACAAAATGCTCATATGCAATGTGAAATGCCACCTAATCCTTTTCCTTGTCTTTATTATGGGCCAACTTGTGAACGCTGCATGCTTTTATTGTGAAGGGTCTCGGTTCTCACAGCCTGCTTATTTCCACGTGCTGAAAATAGCTGATCTACAAGCTCACAACGCGTTGCGCCCGCAACGCGCTGTGAGCTTGTAGATCAGCCATTTTCAGCATGCAAGCATAACACGTGTACGACGAAGAATAAATCACGCATCACTGCGCTTCTGTGAAGGGAGGGAGATATATTTTGTTGGCCGAACGAGGCGATCATGTTTGGACAGCTATTTTGGACAGCTATTTTTCGTGGCACATTATGTTTAATCACAACAACGTCACGTTTAGCCTACTTTACCTCCTGGTCGGGACATGTACGTATGTGT
Organism: Protomyctophum bolini; assembly: GCF_963924005.1. NCBI lineage: Eukaryota > Metazoa > Chordata > Actinopteri > Myctophiformes > Myctophidae > Protomyctophum > Protomyctophum bolini. Next base: position 46,629,347 of record NC_137867.1, on the reverse strand, counting down.
CTGCTGTCTACGTGCATATGTGCTCTGCGCGCTCCAGTCTTTCTGGAGGGAGCGAAATGTAGCGTCTTCTGGATGCATCTAAGCACCCTCACATGTTCTCCCCGTGTCCCCTAGGGTAGGTACCCTCACATGTTCTCCCCGTGTCCCCTAGGGTAGGTGCCCTCACATGTTCTCCCCGTGTCCCCTAGGGTAGGTGCCCTCACATGTTCTTCCCGTGTCCCCTATAGGGTAGGTACCCTCACACAAAACATGTAGTAATCCTGGTCTCTAAACCGCTTCCCCCTGGCCAGCCGGGGCACCCAGGTTGGCAGAGGAAGTGTAGCGCCAAGGATTACATTAGATAATTGACACTGGGTGGAAAAAATGGGTTGCAAAATCTTGGGGTAAAAATGTAAAAAAGTAAAAATTTGAAAATATATGAAAATGTATGAAATTTTTTCGACATGGAAACGATTATGACAATTATGCAAAAATAATTGTGATTAGACAATAATTGTGACAGGCGTGGTATATGACAAATGGGGGCGGGGGGGTTACATTACTTGTAAAGATTTGAAGTTTGAAGAAGTCAGATGTCATGTCTTTACTGTACGTGTCATTCACTGTCATTGTTCTGATGACATCATCATTGTTCTGATGACATCATAAGTGACCCGAATACAATGCGCTTTGAGCCGTACGGGGTCCCATGTTCTTTTTTTTATTTATTAATTTTTTTACAGATGATGAAAATACACAATGTAAGCTTTCAAATGACGTGTCGTTCATTTAAATAGCTGGGACATTTGAGAGAAGACATGGTCATTTGAATCTTGCTAAACCAGAATAGTCATAGAAAAAATGGCCTCCAAAAGATTTCACACATGCATTCATATCAGGGGCCTGTTGATAATAATATATAATAATAATAATAATGTTGATGGGTCATTTATTCAACCCCTGCCGTCACTGTCCTCATTGTATGTCCAAAACGGAATACCGGTAACTTCTCAGGAAATGGGTTTTAGTTTTCTTTTTAACCCATTTTCGGCGGGAACCCCCTTTTGGTGTTAGCATTATGTCATGCTTTAGCTATTGAAAAATAGCAGATCTACAAGCTCATAGCGCGCCACCGAGTGGCGCGCTACGAGCTTTGTAGGTCTGCTATTTTTGAAAAATTGAAGAACGACTGACATAGAAACATAGCTTTTTCAGAAAACTGTCAGGATGTATAGAAGATATTTTTAGAATCTGATCTCAGGTCAAAATAGGTTAAGAACCCATTACATGCCATCCACGAAATATGTTGTGGAAAGCTATTTATTTTTATTCTTGGCCAACCACGAGAAACGAGGAGATTTGATTAAAACAATCAGTCACAGGATTCCTTCAAAAAATAAAAGCTCTGGGGTGCCGGGAAAACATGGCCGCTAGGCTAGGGCGTGCACAGAATGTCAGAATGGGACTAAAACTAACTAAGGTTTTGGACATACAAGGTTTCTATCCCGAGACAGCGGTGTTAGTATTGTCTACCTCTGTTTATTTCATCCAGCTGTTTTAGATTCAGGTATAGATTGGGAAAACGATTTATGCAAAAAATGAATATAATTAAACTAATCACGCTCAGAGCCGATGATGTAATAATGGGTGGTTGGTTGGCCTGGTGGTGAAGTGTGTGTGTGTGTGTGTGTGTGTGTCCTCGTGTGTTTACAGTACATACAGTACAGCCAGAGATGGTGAAGTGTGTGTGCTCGTGTGTGTGTACGTATACAGTACAGAGATGGTGAAGTGTGTGTGCTCGTGTGTGTGTGTACGTTATATACAGTACAGAGATGGTGAAGTGTGTGTGCTCGTGTGTGTACGTATGTATACAGTACAGAGATGGTGAAGTGTGTGTGCTCGTGTGTGTGTACGTATATACAGTACAGAGATGGTGAAGTGTGTGTGCTCGTGTGTGTGTACGTATATACAGTACAGAGATGGTGAAGTGTGTGTGCTCGTGTGTGTGTGTGTGTGTATGTACAGCCAGAGAACCTGTTGCTGGCCAGTAAGTGTAAGAACGCAGCGGTGAAGTTGGCTGACTTCGGACTGGCCATCGAGGTGCAAGGAGACCAGCAGGCATGGTTTGGTATGTAGTACACGTCATACGCACGCACAAAGGAATGCATGCGCCCATGCGCTCATGCACAGCACACACACTCTCACATGTACACACATAATGTTGGTATTTGGTACGTGTTGTGAGCTTATAGATCGGTTACTTTCGCTGCACGACACCGACGTTCAACTAAACGTTAATCACTCTAACCGTGCGCGCACACACACACACACACACACACACACACGCACACACACACACACACACACACGTTTAACATCTTTATTTGCATTCACATTTTGCAAGACATTTCTTGAACACAAACAATAGCAAACTTGAGAAAACAAGTGCTTCAGGATCCAGATCACGGGTACAGAAAGCATCTCCTTCTCCATAATATGGTCGACTGCCAATTATTGCAGACACTGAACAGAATGTTGCCGATGCCTGATCAGCTCTCGGCTTATTGGGGCATGCCTGCAATCTGCAGGCCCCTCACCACTGATTTGTGGACATTACCGAGGCTTCCAAATATGAACACAAGTAGTAGTTTGATCTGACATGTTTTTTTTGTGTGTCTTGTGTCCGGTGTGCAGGTTTCGCAGGGACTCCGGGCTACTTGTCTCCAGAAGTGTTGAGAAAGGAGGCGTATGGCAAGCCCGTAGACATCTGGGCATGTGGTGAGTTGAGTCCTCCACCAACACGACAATTATTAGTAACGGTCTGTTGTTGCAAATGCTACGCTAGGTCTGAGCTGAGTGGAGCTGTCCGTTGGTGCTGAGCAGAGGGGAGCTGTCCATGGTGCTGAACCATGGACATGGTTCTGACATGGTTCTGACAACCTGTCCATGGTTCTGAACCATGGACGACAGTATGCGTTGGAATTACTGTTCTCGCATAACGACTGAGCGATAACAAGTGTTTATTTCTGTTGTCGTTTATTGTTTAGTACTGCTGGACAGTTGAACACTTAATGTTGTACTGTAAAATCACACTCTGTGTGTGTGTGTGTGTGTGTGTGTGTGTGTGTGTGTGTGTGTGTGTGTGTGTGTGTGTGTGTGTGTGTGTGTGTGTGTGTGTGCGTGTGCGTGCGTGCGTGTGTGTGTGTGTGTGTGTGTACGTGCGCAGGTGTAATCCTGTACATTCTGCTGGTGGGTTACCCTCCGTTCTGGGATGAGGACCAACACAAACTTTACCAGCAGATCAAAGCAGGAGCATATGATGTGAGTGTCTCTCTCCCTCTCTCTCTCTCTCTCTCTCTCTCTCTCTCTCTCTCTCTCTCTCTCTAGACTAGGAGCATACGATGTGAGTGTCTCTCTCTCTCCCCCTCTCTCTCTCTCTCTCTCTCTCTAGACTAGGAGCATATGATGTGAGTCTCTCTCTCTCCCTCTCTCTCGCTCTCTATCTCTCTCTCTCTCTCTCTCTCTCCCTCTCTCTCGCTCTCTATATCTCTCTCTCTCTCTCTCTCTCTCTCTCTCTCTCTCTCTCTCTCTTTCTCTCTCTCCCTCTCTCTCTCTCTCTCTCTCTCTCTCTCTCTCTAGACTAGGAGCATATGATGTGAGTCTCTCTCTCTCTCTCTCTCTCTCTCTCTCTAGACTGAAGTAATTGAAGCGTGTCATGTTTGCATGTGTGGAATTGTGTAACGGCTGTAAAATAAATGCTTTATCTATATTCGAATGTTAACCTACTACAGTATGCGGGGCCACATTAACCCATTCTGACCTGAGATCAGATTCTATAAATGTCTTCTATACATCCTGACAGTTTTCTGAAAAAAAGCTATGTTTCTATGTCAGTCGTTCTTCGATTTTTCAAAAACAGCAGACCTACAAGCTCGTAGCGCGCCACTCGGTGGCGCGCTACGAGCTTGTAGATCTGCTATTTTTCAATAGCTAAAGCATAGCATAATGCCATAACACCAAAAGGGGTTAAGTGAAGGTGGGGGGGGGCCCCATGTGGCCCCCCCGGGGCCGCCAGTTGGCCCCATGTATGTTTTAGAGACGTTGAGGTTATTATAGGGTTCAGGGGTCGGGGTTTAGATTAGGTTGACGCTTGATTTATCTATAGTCATGACACCGCTCACAACACGTGGCGCCGTGGCGTTCTGTGAGCTTGTAGATCGGCTATATTCTGTGGCACGTGTTGTGTGTGCACGACACCGGCAACTGATTGGGTACATGCGTGCGTGTGCATGTACGTGTGTGTGCGTGTGCGTGTGCGTGTGCGTGTGCGTGTGTGTGTGTGTGTGTGTGTGTGTGTGCGTGTGCGTGTGCGTGCGCGTGTGTGTGTGTGTGCGTGCAGTTCCCCTCTCCAGAATGGGACACAGTGACGCCCGAGGCCAAGAACCTTATCAACCAGATGTTGACCATCAATCCGTCCAATAGGATCACAGCAACAGAGGCACTCAAACACCCATGGGTGCATGTGAGTATAGACAACGCACGCACACGCGCGCACGCGCACACACACACACACACACACACACACTCAGTCAGTCAGTCACACACACACACACACACACACACACACACAGAGAGAACGCAACGTATGAGTAGGAAGGCCGCCCTGTGGCTAGGAGAGAGGAGTAGCAGGACAACCAGGAGAGGAGACTAGGAGAGGAGACTAGGAGAGGAGACTAGGAGAGGAGACTAGGAGAGGAGGAGAGGAGACTAGGAGAGGAGACTAGGAGAGGAGGCTAGGAGAGGAGGAGAGGAGACTAGGAGACTAGGAGAGGAGACTAGGAGAGGAGGCTAGGAGAGGAGACTAGGAGAGGAGGCTAGGAGAGGAGACTAGGAGAGGAGGCTAGGAGAGGAGACTAGGAGAGGAGACTAGGGGCTGTATTTTGCGTGTCTTAAGTACCAGGTCTTATTACCTAACTTGAGTAAACTAAAGACCTGGAGGTGTGATCAATGCTCTTTGGCCACTCAGAATAGCCAAATGGCATTGATCATGCCTCCAGGTCTTTAGTTTACTCAAGTTACAGTATAGGTAATAAGACCTGGTACTTAAGACACGCAAAATACAGCCCTAGGAGAGGAGACTAGGAGAGGAGACTAGGAGAGGAGTAGCAGAACAACCAGGCTGCTACAACACCAACCTGTCTGACCCACTGACTGCACTTGGACTATATATACACGTAAACACTAAAATACACTGCACACTATGTACAATATTGGACATAAAAATGGACATTAGCGCAGCAGAGTACAGTCAGCAGTAACAGGCTTATTATACGGCTACTGTCATGCACCTATAACGTTGTGACCTCGTCACCTATAATGGGGCCGTCTCTGTGCAACGGGAACGGAGAGGGTTTTGTTGGCGTCTCGCTGTGCACACCTCGTGTTCAGGGTGCCTCGAGTCGATTTGAAGCCGATTAAAGCTTGAGATTGTTGCCGCTTTCCGTCTACCGTCCTCCCGATAGGCTGGTGTGACCGGATCGTAGCCTAACTAACCCCCAAATAATAGTAAAGCAAAAAGAGTTTTTTTCTTCTTGTTACTGTCACTCTGCTCTATAGAGTACCGAACTGACCAAAGTCCCGACGTCAGTGTTGTTTTTGTCGACTAAAGCTAAGACGGAAAATGTTCGTCGACTACCTTTTTCCACTGACGAAAACTAAATGGAAACTAAGCTATTATGACTAAAACTAAGCTAAATGTATTGACAATTTCGTCAACGGATAGAAACTAGACTAAAATGTCAGGAAGTGGACAAGAGATTACGACGACATCAAGGCCCGCCAAAATACATTTTAGTCGACTAAATTAACTGCAGATTTAGTCAACTAAAACTAGACTAACACTAAAACATTCCAGGTGACTAAAATATGACTAAAACTAAATGAAGTTTCATTCAGAAGACAATGACTAAACTAAAATAGAAATTTGCTGCCAAAAAAAACCACTCTTTCCCCTGCGTTGTGGCCTTTTATTTTGCCAGGGAGTTGCTTCTGTATTATTTACGATATTCAGTCACGCACACTCGATACAGTTTCTGTTCCTGGCGAGAATGTAACAAATTCTATGGCGGTAAACATTGTTTTATCGCTGTCAGTCAGTTGATTCTTCATATCCATACTAATTATGAATATTGTGATTCACACCGCGGGGATAATTGTATTCACTTTTGGCAGACAGTTCTTATTTGACTCAAATATAAGAAACGACTCTGGGAATTCTGAATGGGTGGAAATGCGACCCAGATAGGACGTGTAAATTATGTCAGACTTTCGGGGCTCTGTACATTATTTAACCCATTCTGACCTGAGATCAGATTCATGTGAGGTTTCCACTGGACACACACTGGTCTGATTAACCCATTCTGACCCATTGTGCTTCTCTCTGTGTGTGTTTGTCCACAGCAACGTTTTTGACGTGGTGCTTCTCTCTCTGTGTGTGTTTGTCCACAGCAACGTTCAACGGTGGCCTCCATGATGCACAGACAGGAGACCGTGGAGTGCCTGAAGAAGTTCAATGCCAGGAGGAAACTCAAGGTCTGTCACAAAAATGTCCACCAGCATTCGTCCCAAATAACCTGATTCTTATACATGTCTATGTACCATGAGATGCCGTCCGTTCCTCACTATAGTTAACTTCAGACCGCTGGAATGTTTCTCTGCAACGTTCTGACGTCATCATTTATTCTCCGTCCTATGGCGGTAATTGCGCCCCTGGAAGAATTTTTAAAAAAAAAAGAAAAGAAAAGGTTTTTCTTTTTGTGTTTTTTAGGGGTCCCAGATATAAATGGCATTACATGGGGGTCAGTAGCCTCTGCATGTCAAACTGGGCATCCTTTTCAAATGGGGTCTTGCCCTGAAAATTAATTTTCAGGGCCAGACCTCGACCTCGTGCGTGCGGACTCGGCCCCCAGCCTGGTACGCTAGTCAAAATATGGCCCTTGAGGAAAATTAATTGGGGAACCCTGGTGTAGCAGAAGGGCTGTTTCACGATGCGAGACACAGTCGTAGCGATGTGCGATGTTGCCTCTCTGGTGACTGTTAACGTTAACTGTTAACGTTGCATAATGTAACTTTACATGAATACCAAAATGCTCACCCCCAAAACAGTCACCCCCGAGTACAAATTGTTGACCTCGGAACGGTCTCTACCTGGTATTCCTAAACGTAACCGCGGTAAACTATTTCTAAACCTAACCTTAGCACGTCGTGATTTCCTTTCGGCACAAAACTTAGGACTGAACAGTGTTTTGCCAGGTGGGAAATGTTGAATTGTCCGTTCCCAGAGGCTTAAAGTGGTCGTGTTTGAACGAAATATGTCGTCCACGGTCCAAAAAAAAGAGAGAAATCACACGTGTAAAATGTGTAATTTCATGTAAGAAACAACCTGGTTTGAGACTCCTATGAGACGAAAACGCATCACATTATGCTGCATGGAACCAGGACATTTAGAACATTATTTTTGGACATTTTTGGAATTATTGATTGTACACTGACAGAGGGTAAACATATTGATTGTACACTGACAGAGGGTAAACATATTGATTGTACACTGTACAGAGGGTAAACTTATCGTACAGATAGTATGTGGTTCTTTCACCAAGAAGAGCCACATGGAGAAGAGTGACATTCCTTACTAGGGATGGAGCTTGTTAATATTTATCGATAACGAGCACCTTTATCGAGCAGGCTTATCGAGCCGGGTTCTTATCGAGCCCACACTATCGAGCATTTTCTATTGTTTTGTGGAAAGACGGGAGGAAATAAACTCTGAACAGAACCAGTATATTTTGGAAAATAATATTGAAGAAACTGTTAACTTTTTTTTTTCAATTTTGTTTACACGGACAGTGCAGGTATCAATTCACCTTTAGACCGCCATGTTTGTGCCAGCGTGGGTGATCACCTTTAGACGGACATGTTTGTGCCAGCGTGGGTGATAATTCACCTTTAGACGGACATGTTTGTGCCAGCGTGGATGATCACCTTTAGACGGACATGTTTGTGCCAGCGTGGATGATCACCTTTAGACGGACATGTTTGTGCCAGCGTGGATGATTCACCTTTAGACGGACATGTTTGTGCCAGCGTGGATGATCACCTTTAGACGGACATGTTTATGCCAGCGTGGATGATCACCTTTAGACGGACATGTTTGTGCCAGCGTGGATGATTCACCTTTAGACGGACATGTTTATGCCAGCGTGGATGATCACCTTTAGACGGACATGTTTGTGCCAGCGTGGGTGATCACCTTTAGATGGACATGTTTATGCCAGCGTGGGTGATCACCTTTAGACCGCCATGTTTGTGCCAGCGTGGATGATTCACCTTTAGACGGACATGTTTGTGCCAGCGTGGGTGATCACCTTTAGACCGCCATGTTTGTGCCAGCGTGGGTGATTACATTTATTTCTTGATCGCCTCTTGTCTTGATTGTTTAAACATGACGTCATATGGGCCGCTATGGTCGATAACAGGCTTTATAAGCCCAAGGTTTATTGATAACGTGTACTCAATAAGCCCAATGCTTATTGATAACGGAGCCCAATGCTTATTGATAACGGCGAGTACTCAATAAGCTTGTTATCGGGTATTTTCCGGGTGTGGGTCATCGAGCTCCATCCCTATTCCTAACCCCTGGATCTGCTCCTTTTCTGTCCTTTCCTTCGTCTCTCTTTGTGTTTGTAAACACAGGGCGCCATTCTGACCACCATGCTGGTGTCCAGGAACTTCTCCAGTGAGTGTGGCTTCATTTAAACTAGTATCAGCCATAGAGTTATATATGAATAGA